>NC_084552.2:58117832-58157832 GCF_033978685.3 Nerophis lumbriciformis
GTTTGGACAGCCCTGATCTATTCAATCACGCCTATTGCTTCAGATAAGTATGTTTTGCACGGACGCTCTTCCACAAAATATTAATATTTGGCATTTGGCAGCCATTGTAAGCACTGGGATGGCACATCACGCCTCAGCCGGAGACTGGATTTAATAGAGCGTGCTCTGATAAAGTCCCTGCAGAGATCACATGGTGGCCAATAGGTTGCTCCGCCGGCTAATTGGTCAAAAAGTAAAACCTCTCTGAGGAATGTGGAGGCAACGTTATCGCGGTAAGTCAGCCACGCTATTAATGAGTTGCATACCCCCATCCCGCCTAAATGTATTTCTACAGGGACATGTGTGCGGGAATAATCATGGCGATGATGGCCAAATGTTTACCTTATAAGCAGAGCCTTGCACACTGGAGAGTCCTTGCAGAGGAGAGTAATGACACAGCCGGCATGGCCTCAGCTGCTCCGGTGTTTCACGGCGGACCGACCGTCCACCACCTGTGTCGATTCACGCTGACCTTGAACATTATTAAAAAGGATGGCGGTTAGCAGCATAATAAATGTGGAGGCAGTTCTGGACATGGACTCACAGTAGGATCGAGAGCACGGGTGGGCAAACTATTTGGCTCAGGGGCCACGTTGGCTTTTGAAATTGCATTTCAAAGCATATCATATCTCTTGGAACTAACAGTAGGCTTCTCAAACAAGGGCTATTTTAATCATAATACCTCTACTTTTCAACAATATCATCAAATAAACATACAACTACACTGCAAAAAGTCAGTGTTCATAAACCATACTTGCCAACCCTCCCGGATTTTCCGGGAGACTCCCGAAATCCAGCGCCTCTCCCGAAAACCTCCCGGGACAAATTTTCTCCCGAAAATCTACCGAAATTCAGGCGGAGCTGGAGGCCACGCCCCCTCCGGCTCCATGCGGACCTGAGTGACGTGTTGACAGCCTGTTCACACGTCCGCTTTCTCACAATATAAACAGCTAATGATGGAGGGCGAGTTCTTGGTTTCTTATGTGGGTTTATTGTTAGGCAGTTTCATTAACGTCCTCCCAGCGCGGTAACAACACACAACAACAGCAGTCAAGTTTTCGTCTACCGTATAGCAGTTCGTCTGCCGTAAACAGCAATGTTGTGACACTTTTAAACAGGACAATACTGCCATCTACTGTACAAGCATATGTGACCCACCCATAATGTGTCACATTTTTGTGTTGATTTATTTATTTTGTGGTTTGAATTCGTTTTTTGGAGCTGTCATTACACATTTATCAGTATTCACATTGGTCAGTAGGGGGCAGTAGGGTGTTTCTTCCCAATTGAATGCTATCACCTGCAGACCGGAAGTGTCTTGTCATTCTGATGAGAGCGACCAGTCTGTGAACAATTGAAACGTCCTGTGTGCTTTTTCCTCCTGTATAACAGGTTAGTTTTGGTGAATCAACTCACTGAATAATATCCATGTGATCTTTATAAGTTTAAGTACGCATTCTGATGGTGGAGCCTAACTCTAAAGTGTGTGTGAGTTGTAGTTTGTATTTGTGAATGAATCCAGTGCACAGCTGCAGTAATCAATACAAAAAGGCGACGTGAGTGCGCAATGTTTATATAGGAACTTCTGATCCTAATTCAGACTCCCAAATTAGAGCTCCCGTTTTCTTATTGATTTTATAATGTATATTTGTATAATGTGTGTGTTCTGAAATAGTGACAGAGAATAGAACAAGGATGGACAATTCAACCCTTAACTCAACAATGAGTAGATGAGTGTTATGTGTGTGTATATGTGTAAATAAATGATCACTGAAATTCAAGTATTTATTTTATTTATTTATATGTATATATATATATATATATATATATATATATATATATATATATATATATATATATATATATATATATATATATATATATGTAATACAATAAATATATATATAGCTAGAATTCACTGAAAGTCAAGTATTTCTTATATATATATATCTTAACCACGCCCCCAAGTCGTTTTATACTTGTGAGTGTTGATGACACAGCTTTGCATCAGTTGATATTCTAGTTTCAAGCATGTTTTACTCAATATAGGCCATCAAATCTCAGCAACAAGCTGTATTATCTTACTGAGATCATTTAGGACCAAAACCCTTAAAACAAGTAAAACACTCGAACATAAAATCTGCTTAGTGAAAATAATGATCTTATCAGACAGAAAATAAGCAAATATCACCCTTATTTGAGATATTTCATCTTACTTAGATTTCAGTTTTTGCAGTGTAGCATTAAAGTGTTAACACTTACATTCTCTTTTAGGGGCAGCGGTGTTGTTGATCTCCCTTTTTTTGCCAGTGCGTCAAAGTCTAGTAGTATTTTGTTGAGGTAATTCTCAAAACAGATATTTGCTCAATTCTGTTTACAAACCCCAAAACCAGTAAAGTTGGCACGTTGTGTAAATGGTAAATAAAAACAGAATACAATGATTTGCAAATTCTTTCCAACCTATATTCGTTCGAACTGGAAAACTGTTATTTTTTGCAAATATTAGCACATTTCGAATTTGATGCCTGCAACATGCTTCAAAAAAGCTGGCACAAGTGGCAAAAAAGACTGAGAAAGTTGAGGAATGCTCATCAAACACTTATTTGGAACATCCCACAGGTGGACAGGCTAATTGGGAACAGGTGGGTGCCATGATTGGGTATAAAAGTAGCTTCCATGAAATGCTCAGTCATTCACAAACAAGGATGGGGCGAGGGTCACCACTTTGTCAACAAATGCGTGAGCAAATTGTCCAACAGTTTAAGAAGAACATTTCTCAACCAGCTATTGCAAGGAATTTAGGGATTCCACCATCTACGGTCCGTAATATCATCAAAAGGTTCAGAGAATCTGGAGAAATCACTGCACATAAGCAGCCTGTGACCTTCGATCCCTCAGGCTGTACTGCATCAAAAAGCAACATCAATGTGTAAAGGATATCACCACATGGGCTTAGGAACACTTCAGAAAACCACTGCCAGTAACTACAGTTGGCCGCTACATCTGTAAGTGAAAGTTAAAACTCTACTATGCAAAGCGAACGCCCTTTATCAACAACACCCAGAAACGCCGCAGGCTTCGCTGGGCCCGAGCTCATCTAAGATGGACTGATGCAAAGTGGAACAGTGTTCTGTGGTCTGACGAGTCCACTTTTCAAATTGTTTTTGGAAACTGTGGATTTCGGTGTCCTCTGGACCAAAGAGGAAAAGAACCATCCGGATTGTTATAGGCGCAAAGTTGAAAAGCCAGCATCTGTGATGGTATGGGGGTGTATTAGTGCCCAAGACATGGGTAACTTACACATCTGTGAAGGCGCCATTAATGCTGAAAGGTACATACAGGCTTTGAAGCAACATACGGTATTTCCTTGAATTGCCGCCGGGGCGGTAATTAATTTAAAGCCTCTTCTCACTCCGGCGCTTACCAAAGGCATGCGGTGAATTTAGGCCTGCGCTTTGAGTGTGATGTAAGGATACCATCATGAAAAGCACATTTAATAAAAAAAACGTTATTATGGTCTTACCTTTACTTATAAATGAAGTCCATGCGCAGCTTCTTCTGAACTAAAAGCATCGATAACTTGTTTATGGAAGTCTTCCTTATCTTTCTTCAGTTTTAAAAGTCTCTCTGTCTAGATGGAGATCTTCCTTTAAGTATTACCTCCTGCTTTGATTGAAAGTCCAGTTTAGAAAACTGTTTTATTTTAGATATGTAATCCTCCATGTTAAAAGTGCAAGCGAG
Organism: Nerophis lumbriciformis; assembly: GCF_033978685.3. Taxonomy (NCBI): domain Eukaryota; kingdom Metazoa; phylum Chordata; class Actinopteri; order Syngnathiformes; family Syngnathidae; genus Nerophis; species Nerophis lumbriciformis. The sequence goes on from NC_084552.2 coordinate 58,121,613, forward strand.
AGGAAAAAATAAACGATCACTGCTGTTGCTGCTTGTTGCCACTTCTTCTGCAGCCGAGTAGTCACAAGAAGGATCACTAGCGCCCTCTACCACCAGGAGGCGGGAGTCATTTAATGACTCATATTTGACACACGCAGCTACGGTATATTAATAAAACATAGCTGCCTACTGTTCTTTTTAGCATATTCAATAGCTTGGACCTTAAATCCTACTGAATAGCTCTTAATCTTCTTCCCTTTATGCGATTTTAAATTATTGAAATCAGCCTCATCCATTTTGAAAATGATGACAGGTGACGTGACGTGACGAGTTTGACCCGGCGGAAATTCTAGGCATGCGCTAATAAAAATAATATTTTGCGAAACGAGTTTGACCCGGCATTAATCCTGAGCCAGCGGTAATGCTACTAAGCATGCGCTAATTATTTCGTGAAACGAGCTTGACCCGGCGGTAATTCTAGGCAGGCGCATACTTAATACCCGGCGGCAATTCAAGGAAATACGGTATGTTGCCATCCAAGCAACGTTACCATGGACGCCCCTGCTTATTTCAGCAAGACAATGCCAATCCACGTGTTACAACAGCGTGGCTTCATAGTAAAAGAGTGCGCGTACTAGACTGGCCTGCCTGTAGTCCAGACCTGTCTCCCATTGTGGCACATTATGAAGCGTAAAATAGCACAACGGAGACCCCCGGACTGTTGAACAACTTAAGCTGTACATCAAGCAAGAATGGGAAAGAATTCCACCTGAAAAGCATCAAAAATTGGTCTCCTTAGTTCCCAAGCGTTTACTGAGTGTTGTTAAAAAGAAAGGCCATGTAACACAGTGGTAAAAATGCTCCTTTGCCAACTTTTTTGCAATGTGTTGCTGCCATTAAATTCTAAGTTAAGAATAACAGTTTTCCAGTTCGAACATTAAACATACCTGCCAACCCTCCCGAATTTTCCGGGAGACTCCCGAAATTCAGCGCCTCTCCCGAAAACCTCCCGGGACAAATATTCTCCCGAAAATCTCCCGATTTTCAGCGGGAGCTGGAAGCCACGCCCCCTCCAGCTCCATGCGGACCTGAGTGAGGACAGCCTTTTTTCACGATGGGAGGACAACAGGGTGACAAGAACTAAATCATCCAGACAAGAGATAAATTGTATTATTATGTTTATTTTACCTAAAAATAAATATATTTATTAATAAAAAAAAAAAAACGAAATTAATTTTTACTATATTTTGCTAAAAACATCAAAATTAATTGTATTTTTATTTGTATTTTTTCTGACTCCTTATTACATCCAGGCATTAGAATTATACATTAAAATAAACATATTTTAAATTATCATAATAATTCATTTAAAATGACTATATTAATTATTCAAATAATTGCTTGTTTATCAACAACTTTAGCATTTTATTCATTACATTTTGAAGCTCTCAGAAGCCAAGTTATGTTATATTCCTTAAGATTTATTTATGCAAGTTTGAAGTATCAATTATCTAAACACAGTTTTGTTTGCATATTTTCAGGATGTAGATATATATATATATATATATATATATATATATATATATATATATATATATATATATATATATATATATATATATATATATATATATGTATGAAATACTTGATTCTAGCTGTCAATGTACTCCTCCCCTCTTAACCACGCCCCCAACCACGCCCTGCCCCACCCCCAACCACGCCCCCACCCCCCACCTCCTGAAATCGGAGGTCTCAAGGTTGGCAAGTATGACATTAAGTATCTTGTCTTTGCAGTCTATTCAATTGAATATAAGTTGAAAAGGATTTGCAAATTCTGTTTTTATTTACAAATTACACAACGTGCCGACTTCACTGGTTTTGGGTTTTGTATTATATGGCGGGCCGGATTAAAGGGCCGGATGTGGCCCACGGGCCGTGGTTTGCCCACCACGGATCTATAGGTTTGTGAGAGAAAACACTGACTCTTGAACCGCTGCACACAAAAGCATGAAAATGGGTCAAAACATGGACCATTTCACCTAACCCTCCATTTATAATTATTACTAATTATCATCATCATCGGCGGTCACTCGAACGAGTATGACGATCCTCCTGGTAGGGGGGTATCCCTTTATGGAGGATGCCTGTGCGTGACTTTGTTTAACGTGGGGAGACTGGTGCACAGACAGTCACCACACGATCCTTGACAGAATCGGGTCAGGGTCCAGTGGCATGGAGTCCAAGACGACTGGGGACCCTTTTCTGCTGCAGCCTTCTTCCGCCATCGCAACCATTGCGGTAGTTCTTAAATCTACCGTCTTCCGCCGTATCCCTGGCTAGGGGGCAGTCAGGTACTAGGCCTCTGCCAAGGGCCATCCTGGGGTTACAGTAGTAAAGGGGTTAACCTCCTAGTGCCCGAAGACCCCTTAGAGGAGCCTCCACTGCCGGATACACTTTAACGTCATGCCCAGGACACAAAATCTACCTACTACTCTACTACTACTACTTCTACTACCTACTATCACCTACTCAGTGGCCCAGTGGTTAGAGTGTCCGCCCTGAGATCGGTTAGGTCGTGAGTTCAAACACCGGCCGAGTCATACCAAAGACTATAAAAATGGGACCCATTACCTCCCTGCTTGGCACTCAGCATCAAAGGTTGGAATTGGGGGTTAAATCACCAAAAATGATTCCCGGGCGCGGCACTGCTGCTGCCCACTGCTTCCCACTGCTCCCCTCACCTCCCAGGGGTGAACAAGGGGATGGGTCAAATGCAGAGGACAAATTTCACCACACCTCGTGTGTGTGTGTGACATTCATTGGTACTTTAACTTAACTTAACTTAAAAAGATAATAGAAAGATAATACACAGAAAGATAATAGCTCAGGCAACACAGTAGGGGGGGCACGTTTTGACAAAATTTAACTCGCTTATGTGCAACGGTTTAGGAGTATCAATCAATCGATCAAAGTTTATTTATATAGCCCTTAATCACGAGTGTCTCAAAGGGCTGCACAAGCCACAACGACATCCTCAGCTCAGAATCAGAATCACTTTATTAATCCCCGAGGGGAAATTAAAATTTTCCGCACAATCAGAGAATCAGCACCTGCAAGTCCGAGTGTGGGGTATCGGACTGTCTGATTTTGGCGGTCCGCTCCCTGTATGATCAGTGTCAGAGCTTGGTCCGCATTGCCGGCAGTAAGTCGGACACGTTTCCAGTGAGGGTTGGACTCCGCCAAGGCTGCCCTTTGTCACCCATTCTGTTCATAACTTTTATGGACATAATTTCTAGGCGCAGTCAGGGCGTTGAGGGGATCCGGTTTGGTGGCTGCAGGATTAGGTCTCTGCTTTTTGCAGATGATGTGGTCCTGATGGCTTCATCTGGCCAATTATACACACACACACACACACATATACATACATATACCATTATTTTTCGGAGTATAAGTCGCACCTGCCGAAAATGCATAATAAAGAAGGAAAAAAACATATAAGTCGCATTGGAGCCCGGCCAAATTATGAAAAAAACTGCGACTTATAGTCCGAAAATGACGGTACACGCACACACACATCGAAGTGACTTGAAATTTCTCACACAGTTCTACAAAGACACCCACTGTAACTTTAAAAGGTTTAGCCAGATTGTCCCAACATTTGATGTAAAATGTACCAACATTTGAGCAAGATTGGTTGGAAAAACATGGAGGAAAACGTCTTTTCAGAGGCACTAAGTGTAACAGATGGTAATAAGATATTGTAAAACACGCCTGCTAAAACGATCAAAAGAGTCTAATTGCACGGCAGCAGGGAATGTTTGTAGTCGAGCATCGCCCTCATCTGCAATCTCTCCCTTCCTCACCGCCGCGGCGTCCCCTCATCTGTCCTCTCCCCGTGCCCACCGCGGCGTGACAGGTGACTGACGACGCCAACAATGGCGGGGCCCCGTCGGAGAGGGAGCGCGCGAGGGCTGCATGATGAATTACCCTCATCACTTTGTCGCGCCAACAGGCCCACGCAGGTCACCGCCAAGGCCGGTCGTGACATTTTGCGGCGTACTGTATATGCAAATACCTGCCAATCAATTAGCACACACGCCCCCCCCCCCCCCCCCACCCCTTGCCTGCAGGGCGCTGCCCATTGTGATTAAAATGAATTGATTGTGAGCTAAAAATCAAAACCCCGCCGGCCTGCCAAAAAGAGCGGGGGTCACTGGGACGTGAAGTGCTGTGAGAAATAAAAGCCGCCATTATTCTTTATCAGCCCCTCATAACAGTGAAAGGTGCGGAAAATGAGCAATGCAAACACATTTTAAGATCGTGAAAGGTTCCCAAAGACGTGTGCGGTGTTGCTCGCCAAGGGCATCTTCTTGTGAGGGCCCGAGTGAGTCACGCGGCCAACAGCGGGGTTTTCGGACTCTCAAGGGCTTGAAACGGTGAAGTCAACACCTGGCAGGTTGAGACAAGAGCACTTTTCATCGGAAGGGGAGAATCATTTAAAGCCACAACTGTTTCCACACTGCAAAAACTGAAATCTAAGTAAGATTAAATACATACTTGCCAACCTTGAGACCTCCGATTTCGGGAGGTGGGGGCTGGGGGGGGCGTGGTTAAGAGGGTAGGAGTATATTTACAGCTAGAATTCACCAAGTCAAGTATTTCATATATATATATATATATATATATATATATATATATATATATATATATATATATATATATATATATATATATATAATAAAAGAAATACTTGAATTTCAGTGTTCATTTATTTACACATGTACACACACATAACACTCATCTACTCATTGTTGAGTTAAGGGTTGAATTGCCCATCCTTGTTCTATTCTCTGTCACTCTTTTTCTAACCATGCTGAACACCCTCTCTGATGATGCATTGCTGTGTGGCACAAAAGTGCTTCCATCAAATGCACTAGAGTCTGGAATCTTCCATCTCTCCCTAGCATGGCCCAAAACCGGTCAATCTTTGCTTCCTGAGGAAGATCTTCACTGCCAAGCACTTGGCTAGTCCACTACTTCTTCCCGGAGGCTATCCAGGTCCAATCGCAGCTGCGGCTTGGAACCTACAAGCGTATTTCTTCATCTTACTCGTCGTCGGCGTCGCCATGGCTGTATCTTCCTCGTTCTTCTGCTTCGTCTCCTTGTTGTGTGCGCAGTTGTGCACTGCACTCTCTAAAAGCCCTAGATGTTATTGTCACATATGCATGTACAGTAGATGGCAGTATTGTCCTGTTTAAGAGTGTCACAACATTGCTGTTTACGGCAGACCAACTGCTTTACGGTAGACGAAAACGTGACTGCTGTTGTTGTGTGTTGTTACCGCGCTGGGAGGACGTTAATGAAACTGCCTAACAATAAACCCACATAAGAAATAAAGAACTCGCCCTTGATCATTCTACAGTTATAACGTGATTGGGCAGGCACGCTGTTTATATTGTGGGAAAGCGGACGTGAAAACAGGCTGTCGACACGTCACTCAGGTCCGCATGGAGCTGGAGGGGGCGTGGCCTCCAGCTCCGCCTGAATACCGGGAGATTTTCGGGAGAAAATTTGTCCCGGGAGGTTTTCGGGAGAGGCGCTGAATTTCGGGAGGGTTGGCAAGTATGATATATATGCGGCTTATAGTCCGGTGCGAATTATATTTGGAAAAATTTCTTTGAAGATTTAGTGGGCGCAATTTAGAGTCTGGAAAATGCAATACTTACAGCCAGGGGCGTCACTAGCTTTTAAGGACAGGGGGGGCTTAGCCCCCAGGAGATGCACAGGATGCGAGCCAACGTTACGCGCAAGCACAAAACTTCACAAACGGCAAACAAAGATTTAGAAATTATTAATTGTTATTATTATTATTTTTTAAAAATGCACGGGACGAAATGAAATGCTCCCCGGGACGATGGCTTTTAACCATTTTTTGTCTTTTTCTTTTAATGTATTTATTCATTTTACATTTTATATTAAATGTCTTGGTTTTTCCTCCCTCTGAAAATCCTATGAAATGTTTAACAAGCCATCCTATAATACTACAACAGCTATTAATGCAGTGGTTCTCAAACTTTTTTTGTCATCCCCCACTTTGGACAAGGGGGAGTTTTCAAGCCCCACCTGCCCCCATCGCCCCAACAGAGCGTTAATGCCAAGCTTTAACATTTTCAAATTTATTGAACATTAAGTTGTATACATTCAAACTCAATAACATAAAATAACATCAAGTTCAATGATAAATAAAATAACAGTGCAGCTGTGGTACAACTTGCATCAAGTTCAATAATAAATAAAATAACTTCCATCAAGTTCAATAATAAATAAAACAAAAGTTTTATAACTTGCATCAAGTTCAATAATAAATCAAAAAAAGTGTTATAACTTGCATCACGTTCAATAATAAATAAAAAAGTGATATAACTTGCATCAAGTTCAATAATAAATCAAAAAAAGTGTTATAACTTGCATCAAGTTCAATAATAAATCAAAAAAAGTGTTATAACTTGCATCACGTTCAATAATAAATCAAAAAAAGTGTTATAACTTGCATCAAGTTCAATAATAAATCAAATAAAAGTGTTATAACTTGCATCAAGTTCAATAATAAATCAAATAACTTGCATCAAGTTCAATAATAAATCAAAAAAAGTGTTATAACTTGCATCAAGTTCAATAATAAATAAAACAAAAGTGTTATAACTTGCATCAAGTTCAATAATAAATAAAACAAAAGTGTTATGACTTGCATCAAGTTCAATAATAAATCAAAAAAAATGTTATAACTTGCATCAAGTTCAATAATAAATCAAATAACTTGCACCAAGTTCAATAATAAATACAATAAAAGTGCCACTTTGTAATCTTTGCAACAAAAAAAAAAGGAGGAGCTATGCATTTGGCAAGACAGGGCAAGTGACAGCACTTTCCCCCAGGAGAGCCACCTTGCTTCACTGTGAAACAGCACGGCTGTATGATCAGCTCCCATTTCCTCACACAGTGCAGAGAACAGTCGCACTTTCAGTGGTCGTGTTTTGATCAAATTTACCGCGCTCACATCTGTTAAAACCTCATTGAGTTCGGGGCTGAGCTGCCTTGACGCGAGTGCTTCCCGGTGAATGACACAGTGTGTGCCCATCAGATTTTTGTTTCTCTGCAGGCGCTGGCTCTGGCTCGACGACCTTTGAGGTGCGAGTCACAAATGTATATATTTGTGTAATTGTGGTCCACACATTAGCCTGCTACCCATCCGCGCGAAAGTTTGTTCCGCTTAGCCCCGCCCCCAATAGTTACTGTCTGTCAAACTTTCGCTCGTACCGAGAAATATAAAGCCTACAGTAAAAATAAGTACCGGTAATTTCCATTTATTTATATGGCGGATTTCACAGACAGAATCACAAAGTGATTTACAGTGTGTATAGAAAATGAAAGCATAGTAAAAAAAATAATCTAAGAATATAATAATAAAAAAAAAAAAGTAAAGTGAAATTTCCTCCCGTTCCTCGCGCTCCACCTGTCATGTCTCTATTCCCCACCAGTGGGGCGCGCCCCACACTTTGAGAAACGCTGTATTAATGTAACAATACAATAAAACAAATATATTTAATGATGTTTTTTTCATTATTTTAACAATAGGCTAATGTATATTACTTTATATAGATTCTACAAGAAACACAAAACTTAAAAACTAAATTATTTAAAATTGCACACACAAGGTTTTGTGCAGCTTCACTGCAGGACCGCAAGCAAGGTCGCAGAGAAAATGCGGACTGGAATTTGAGTGATGTGGGCATTTTCTATATGAACAAGTGGAATGGATTGGATACCAACGCACTAAAGGGGCTCTCTACCTCACGCTATGAAGTGAGGGGAAACTGAGTGAATAATAATAGGCTATATGATTATTTATTTAAACTCATATTTGGGCCAATTTATAATGAATATGTCGGCATGTATTTGTAAAAAAAAAAAAAAAAACACCAAATTATTTAGAGGGGCTTAAGAATATTTTAGGGGGGCTTGAGCCCTCCTAAAATAGGCCTAACAACGCCAGTGCTTACAGCATCTCTCTGTGGCAAGATACGGGCTATTGCCTCTCACGCCCCCTCACACGCATCACGGCGCCCCCTCCAGGGGGAACCGCCCCACTATTGGAGAAGCACTGCTCTGTGGGAACATTAAAATATAAAAGCTCCCTGTGTCATTAAAAGGGGGGGGGGGGCCAAGCAGCCGCTCCAATATTCCAGATGAAAATTGTCATTTTCAAATTGGGGTGGGGGGCTAAAGGCCTGCATGCACAGCCCATGCATAATTTATAGCACTGCATTGAGCCATAATCTTTGCTCTGTGCACTAATGAAAGCTGCAGTGCTGCATTTTTACAGCGGGGCCATAATGTGGCGGCGAGGAAGAAAAAAAAAAAGACAGAAAAAAAAAAAAGACAACGCAACAGGGGCGACGCTGACTTTCCACTCCTGCTGTTGGCGGTCTTTCTTCCCTTAGACGCTTGACTCCAAAAGTCCATCAAACGCCACTGGAGGCTGGCGAGATGACACACTCCACTTTTACGGCCTCAGCGGGAGGAGGACAATAAATTCAGTTACGGCGTTTTCTTATTCCAATCAAGGTATTTTGACGTTTATGTGACAGGATAATCTGCATTAGCATGAAACCCCCCCCCCTCCCCATTCCTATTTCCCTCCATTGGCTCATGGAGCGCAGCCGAGTGCGACCGACGCGCATGGTCACCCACCATCCTGCTCAGCACGGGGATATTAGTGTACTCTGCCAGGCCGCGCTGACCTCCCTTGTAAAGAATCTGTTTCATGTTTATATATCTATATCTGCCTGTCGGCCCATCTGGACGCCGCGCGTCTACGGAAGTCGCGCCGTTTTATTTTCCCGCCGTTAATAACATTTCCATATCTAATTGTGCCGCAGCCATCAAACGTACCTTTTTTCGTCTTCAATTATCGACATGCTTCCTTTTTCTCCCCGTCCTCGCCAGGTTATGAACACGGTCTGAAAATATAATTGGAAAAGTTGCACGACGTGAAAAAAATCATCATCAGCATCGGAGCACATGTAATAAATCAGAGGTAGTAAAACGACACATAATGAGGCCGGAGAAAAATGTTTCGGAGAAAATAATTCAGATTGATGGCTTTAATAATCATATTTTCGGGAGTACGGCATCTGTCACCGCAAATTCCCGTCTACTTTTTCCTACACTTTAAACCCTGCGGTTTATAAAATGGTGCGGCGGATTCATGTATTTTTCTTCGCTCATGTTTTAAGTTGAATAATTTTCACTAAACACAACCAAAGATACACTGCAAAAACTGAAATCTAAGAAAGATTAAATATCTCAAATAAGGGTGATATTTGCTTATTTTCTGTCTGATAAGATCATTGAGACTTAGAGTTTTGATTGATTGAGACTTGTATTAGTAGTTTGCAGAGTGAAGTACATATTCCCTACAATTGACCACTAAATGGTAACAACCGAATACGTTTTTCAACTTGTTTAAGTCGGGGTCCACTTAAATTGATTCATGATACAGATATATACTATCAGATATATACTATCATCATAATACAGTCATCACACAAGATAATCATCAGGGTGTATACATTGAATTATTTACATTATTTACAATTCGGGGTGTGAAGGGGGGGGTTAGGTTTGGTTGTTATCAGTCATCAACAATTGAGAACAGAGAAATGGATATTGAAACAGTGTAGGTCTGACTTGGTAGGATATGTACAGCAAGTAGTGGACTCTCACTAAGCAGATTTTATATTAGAGTGTTTTAATGCATATTTGTACGTGCTATTGTAATATAAGCAAGCTAGCGTCTTTAGCATTAGCTAACATCAGAGGTGGGTAGAGTAGCCAGAAATTGTACTCAAGTAAGAGTACTGTTACTTTAGAGATTTATTACTCAAGTAAAAGTAAGGAGTAGTCACCCAAATATTTACTTGAGTAAAAGTAAAAAGTATGTTGTGAAAAAACTACTCAAGTACTGAGTAACTGATGAGTAACATACACACTCATATATATATATATATATATATATATATATATATATATATATATATATATATATATATACATTGATATATACAGTATATAATTTATATGTATTTATTTAGCTGTTTTTGTTTACATGTTAAAGGGGTTTTATATACATGCATGTTTAACATATAGATTCCTTTCTTTAATGAAGACTAGAATATAAGTTGGTGTATTACCTGATTCTGATGACTTGCGTTGATTGTAATCAGACAGTTGTGATGATAACGTCCACGTTTTCAAATGGAGGAGAAGAAAAGTTCCTCCTTTCTGTCTAATACCACATGAAAGTGGTGGGTTTTTGGCATCTTATTTGTCCAGCTTCCATATTCGTTTTTATACACTTTACAAGAAATATATTGGCGTCAAACTCCGTAGCTTGCTAGCTTGTTTGCGCTGGCTTTCAGAGACTCTTGTTTTGAAAGCGCAGGCGCGATGGAGCGGCACTTTTATTGTGAAGACAGGAACGTCCTCATGTGCGGTCAGTCTTTAGGCTTTTGACGGGATGTACGGTTAAAATAAAAAAGGATCTTTTTTCCTTCACACTTTTGATTGATTGATTGGAACTTTTATTATTAGATTGCACAGTACAGTACACATTCCGTACAATTGACCACTAAATGGTAACACCCCAATAAGTTTTTCAACTTGTTTAAGTCAGGTCATGTGACCACCTGGCTCTGTTTGATTGGTCCAACGTCACCAGTGACTGCATCTGATTGGTGGAACGAAGTGAAACGTCACCAGTAATGCAGGCACTTTGAAGGTCTGTCTGACAGACCAAAACAAACAAAGCGTGCATTAACAGATCGATAAAAATTAGTAGCGAGCAGCGAGCTGAATGTAGATAAAAGTAGCGGAGTAAAAGTAGCGTTCCTTCTCTATAAATATACTTAAGTAAAAGTAAAAGTATGTTGCATTAAAACTACTCTTAGAAGTACAATTTATCCCAAAAGTTACTCAAGTAGATGTAACGGAGTAAATGTAGCGCGTTACTACCCACCTCTGGCTAACATGCTAATACGTTTACGAGTGTCTGTGTTGGTATTATTAACTTACAATGGCATTTTTTTGTATTGATTCAGTTTCACCAATTCCTCAGTAAATTCACCAAAACGCCACCGTGGAGTTATTGAGTCTGTTTCGCTGATTGCAGCTATTGGGTCCATGACAATGACTTATGTTTTGTTTGATCATCCGTTTTACTGCCGTGTTACAGACACCGTTTGGAAACAATTAAGGTATGCAAATAAACGTTTCCAAATATTCCTGTGGAAATAACTTTTCACAACGTATATATCTGCGGCTTAGGTGTGGCTAATATATGGAAACATATTTATTTCATTTTATTTAGTGGGTTCGGCTTGTATACCAATGTGCTCTATAGTTCAGAGAATACAGTATATAGCATATACACTGTAGATAAAAAAAACGTCATGGGAGGTATGAAAAAAAAAGATAAAATAATATATTTTTAAATATTTTAAAACCACTGAGCGACCCCATGACATTATTGACGCCATTTACCGAGCCTTTTTATTTATTTTTTTATCTAAATTTGTATTGATTTTTTTTTAATGTATTAACCAATTCATTTATTTATTATAATAACGTATCCTTTTAAAATTAAACAAACGTATATTTAAAAAGTATGGAAAAAGTATTTATTTTTGTTAATTGAATTTTTTGACAAAAGCAACTAAATACATGTTACAATGTAATTTAAAGTTTTCCACCAAACAAGTAACCCTCAAGAAATATATATAAACTAAAATAAAACGAATAAACTTAAAAAAACAACAACAATGGATCAGTCAAATATGTACAGGCAAAAGAAGCCAGAGACAACCGCAATCCTGAATGTCCCCAACACGGTGCAGCAAAAGGCTCATCAATTACGCACCTTTCGATTACTTTTCAATCGGGGTTAAATTTGAGAACAGTCTTACATATTTTAGGAAACAACGCCATACTTCCTGAAACTTCACAGAACCTGATACTTGTATGTATTACCAACGATATATGTTTATTCATATTAGTTTGATGTATTACTGTTTATTTACTGTTATGTCAAAGGCGGAGCAGAGGCTTCAAGAAAAAAACTTTATTTTTTAGTGTTAATATACAACACAGTTTAAAAAGAAGGATGGAAGAAGTATTATTTTACTAATAAATACTAATAGAGTAGAATACCTTTTCCATACTTTTAAATATATTTAAAAAAATAAAATAAAATCATATTACTTATGTATTTATATGTATTTATTATTAAAATAAATACATTTCTTGTGTAGCGGGAGCAGGATCAATAATGTGGACCAATATATCAGCTTTAATCAATAGTGTGGTGCGTGTTTTTTTCTTGTACATTTTACATTTTTTTTTTTTTTTTAATTTAATTTTATACTTCTTTAAAAAATAAGTATTGAAGAAGTACGAGGAGGAAAGAGAGTGATGCCCTCAGCACAGAGCGATGAGAGAGAGGTGTATGGTCAGAGAGTGTTTGGGCCTGTGTGTGTGTGTGTGTGTGTGTGTGTGTGTGTGTGTTTTGTCTCGTCTTGTCTTGTCTCATAGTAACAGTGGTACTATTGTATTGTTAGTGTACAGGAGCTTTTCTTGTTTTTGTTTGTATAGTATTGTTCTTGTATTATATTGTTTATGTTAAATGTGGAATGAGTGAGAGGGGTTGGGATATTATAAGCATCTGCTTCATCCAACCCCTTTTCAAGCCTTGCATAAATGTCCCTGCCAAAATGTAAAAAAAAAAATGTGTGTTGTTGTACGGTGCAGGTTTGAAATAAATAATTCAATCAATCAATTGTTTTTGTAGCTGTTGTTTTGAGGCATGTTTAAAAAAAAATTAAAAAAATAATGCACTTTGTGAAAGTCAAAGTATAGTATTTCTCATAGTTGTAACGGGTGTCAGGATTATCTCAGGGAGAGAATGTCCCAAATTCCAAGCTGCTGTTTTGAGGCATGTTAAAAAAAAATAATGCACTTTGTGACTTCATTAATAAATATGGCAGTGCCATGTTGGCACTTTTTTCCATAACTGGAGTTGAAGTTGTTCTCTTATTTTGGAAAACCTTGTTTTTGAATGATTGCTTGATTGAAACACAGTCGTGTGTGTGAGTGTTTCAGTAGTGGGTGAAATAGCACAATTTCAGTAGTGTGTATTAGAGTGTTTTAGTAGTGTGTATGAGTGTGTCAGTAGTGTGTGAGGAAATAACATTTCAGTAGTGTGTATAAGAGTGTTTCAGTAGTGTGTGTGTGAGAGAAAAACATTTCAGTTGTTTGTGTGAGAGTGTTTCAGTAGTGTGTGTGTGAGAGAAAAACATTTCAGTAGTGTGTATGAAAGTGTTTCAGTAGTGTGTATGAGTGTTTCAGTCATGTGCGTGTGAGAGTGTTTCAGTAGTGAGTGAAATAGCACAATTTCAGGAGTGTGTGTATGAGATTGTTTAGTAGTGTGTATGAGAGTGTTTCAGTAGTGTGTGTGAGAGAAAAACATTTCAGTTTTTTGTGTGAGAGTGTTTCAGTAGTGGGTGTGAGAGAACAACATTTCAGTAGTGTGTATGAAAGTGTTTCAGTAGTGTGTATGAGTGTTTCAGTCGTGTGTGTGAAAGTGTTTCAGTAGTGAGTGAAATAGCACAATTTCAGTAGTGTGTATTCAGTGTTTTAGTAGTGTGCAGGAGAGTGTTTCAGTAGTGTGTGAGAGAAAAACATTTCAGTTGTATTTGTGAGAGTGTTTCAGTAGTGTGTATGAGAGTGTTTCAGTAGTGTGTATGAGTGTTTCAGTTGTGTGTGTGTGAGAGTGTTTCAGTAGTGAGTAAAATAGCACAATTTCAGTAGTGTGTGTATGAGAGTGTTTTAGTAGTGTGTATGAGAGTGTTTCAGTAGTGTGTGTGAAAGTGTTTCAGTAGTGAGTGAAATAGCACAATTTCAGTAGTGTGTATTCAGTGTTTTAGTAGTGTGTATGGAGTGTTTCAGTAGTGTGTGTGTGAGGAAATAACATTTCAGTAGTGTGCAGGAGAGTGTTTCAGTAGTGTGTGAGAGAAAAACATTTCAGTTGTATTTGTGAGAGTGTTTCAGTAGTGTGTATGAGAGTGTTTCAGTAGTGTGTATGAGTGTTTCAGTTGTGTGTGTGTGAGAGTGTTTCAGTAGTGAGTAAAATAGCACAATTTCAGTAGTGTGTGTATGAGAGTGTTTTAGTAGTGTGTATGAGAGTGTTTCAGTAGTGTGTGTGAGGAAATAACATTTCAGTTGTTTGTGTGAGAGTGTTTCAGTAGTGTGTGTGAGAGAAAAACGTTTCAGTTGTTTGTGTGAGAGTGTTTCAGTAGTGTGTGTGAGAGAACAACATTTCAGTAGTGTGTATGAAAGTGTTTCAGTATTGTGTATGAGTGTTTCAGTCGTGTGTGTGAAAGTGTTTCAGTAGTGAGTGAAATAGCACAATTTCAGTAGTGTGTATTGAGTGTTTTAGTAGTGTGTATGAGAGTGTTTCAGTAGTGTGTGTGTGAGGAAATAACATTTCAGTAGTGTGCAGGAGAGTGTTTCAGTAGTGTGTGAGAGAAAAACATTTCAGTTGTATTTGTGAGAGTGTTTCAGTAGTGTGTATGAGAGTGTTTCAGTAGTGTGTATGAGTGTTTCAGTTGTGTGTGTGTGAGAGTGTTTCAGTAGTGAGTAAAATAGCACAATTTCAGTAGTGTGTGTATGAGAGTGTTTTAGTAGTGTGTATGAGAGTGTTTCAGTAGTGTGTGTGAGGAAATAACATTTCAGTAGTGTGTATGAGAGTGTTTCAGTAGTGTGTGTGAGAGAAAAACGTTTCAGTTGTTTGTGTGAGAGTGTTTCAGTAGTGTGTGAGAGAACAACATTTCAGTAGTGTGTATGAGAGTGTTTCAGTAGTGTGTATGAGTGTTTCAGTCGTGTGTGTGAAAGTGTTTCAGTAGTGAGTGAAATAGCACAATTTCAGTAGTGTATTGAGTGTTTTAGTAGTGTGTATGAGAGTGTTTCAGTAGTGTGTGTGTGAGGAAATAACATTTCAGTAGTGTGCAGGAGAGTGTTTCAGTAGTGTGTGAGAGAAAAACATTTCAGTTGTATTTGTGAGAGTGTTTCAGTAGTGTGTATGAGAGTGTTTCAGTAGTGTGTATGAGTGTTTCAGTTGTGTGTGTGTGAGAGTGTTTCAGTAGTGAGTAAAATAGCACAATTTCAGTAGTGTGTGTATGAGAGTGTTTTAGTAGTGTGTATGAGAGTGTTTCAGTACTGTGTGTGAGGAAATAACATTTCAGTAGTGTGCAGGAGAGTGTTTCAGTAGTGTGTGTGAGAGGAAAACATTTCAGTTGTATTTGTGAGTGTTTCAGTAGTGTGTGTGAGAGAACAACATTTCAGTAGTGTGTATGAGAGTGTGTCAGTACAGTACATATTCCGTACAATTGACCACTAAATGGTTACACCCGAATAAGTTTTTCAACTTATCGGGGTCCACGTTAATCAATTCTTCGTAAAGTTACATTGTTTAATGCATCCAGCGGAGCATCACAACAGAATTAGGCATAATAATGTGTTAATTCCACGACTGTATATATCAGTGTCGGTCGATATCGGAATCGGTAATTAAGAGTTATATCGGCAAAAAAGCCATTATCGGACATCTCTAGTCTACAGTATAGTGGCCCGAGGGCAGGCTTCAACATGGCTGCCACAATGTGAGAGGAGCAAGAGGGTGTCATCAGGCGATCACAGTGAACAGTCGCCCAGGAATGCAACAACAACAAAATGCTTACATTCTATTTGGATGTAAAACAGCTCTTGAAGCATGTCTGTATCTTGGCACTTGCTGGAGAGGGCCTCATTATTGCAGGCGCTGCCTTTCAAAGGCTCCCCCAACACCTCGCCACCTGAGGTCCCCCTCTTGGGTGGTTAACGTCAATCGCCTCGCCGTCCGCGCAGGCCGACTTCTGAGGCAGGAGGCTCCTGTCCGTCTCCCGCCACGAGCTCATGCATTATTCGCAGGGAAATTTCGCCTCCATTTGAAGAGCGAGCCGGGTAGAGCTTTGAAACGCCAAGGCGGCGCCTTGTAGACAGAATGTGGCCGACTTGAAATGTAGCCAGAGATGACTGACTGTTGCACACGGAAGAGGCTGGATATGATTGGCTTAGACACGCAGCTCTTATTCCAGCGAATCACGTCGTACATTATTAACTTGCCAAAAAGAAGCAGAGGAAGCAAGGTGCATGAATCAACACCAATAAAAGAGCAATTAAATAAAAGAAAAACAATATTTGCCTCTACATATTTGTACAATGTATCGGTATCGGTAGCGCTCAGTATAGGATCGGAAAGAAAATCTGTGGTGTCACACATCACTCGTTAGCACTCCAGCTCACATAGGTATGTTAGTTTAATAGGGGTCTCCTGCTCCGATATCAGAAAAAAATATATCTATCGGACAGCCCGTTAACATCAAAATTTCCTCCAATAATCTGGGAAACAATAGCACACAAGCTAGTCATACGGATTTAGTCTCCTTAATTCAGGGGTCCCCAAACTATGGCCCACGGGAAGTCCCAAATTAGAAAAAAAATAAAATAAAATAATATATATATATATATATATATATATATATATATATATATATATATATATATATATATATATATATATATATATGTATATATATATATATATATATATATATATTTTTTTTTTTTAAATTTTAAATCTGTCCTTTCTAATCCATTTTATACTGCTTGTTACTCTCTGGGTCTCCTAGCTGTTCAGGCAAATCATATTGTCTAAAAATGCATTTTCCCATCGATAACATGACATCATCGCGCCGCAGTGTCAGTCAATTAGCGCGCAAGGAATATATATATATATATATATATATATATATATATATATATATATATATATATATATATATATATATATATATATATATATTCTTATATATATATAAATATATACACACTATTCATACACACTATTGAAACACTTTCATACACACTATTGAAATGTTATTCTCTCACACACTACTGAAACACTCTCATACACACTACTGAAATTGCATTCTCTCACACACTACTGAAACACTCTTCTACACACTACTGATATGTTATTATCACACACACTACTGAAACACTTTCATACACACTACTAAAACACTCACACAATATATATATATATATATATATATACGGTATATATATATATATATATATATATATATAATTTTTTTTTTTTTTTTTTAATTATAATTTTTTTTAAATCTGTCCTTTCTAATCCATTTTATACCGCTTGTTACTCTCTGGGTCTCCTAGCTGTTCAGGCAAATCATATTGTCTAAAAATGCATATTCCCATCGATAACATGACATCATCGCGCCGCAGTGTCAGTCAATTAGCGCGCAAGGAATATATATATATATATATATATATATATATATATATATATATATATATATATATATATATATATATATATATATATCCATCCATCCATTTTCTACCGCTTATTCCCTTCGAGGTCGCGGGGGGCGCTGGAGCCTATCTCAGCTACAATCGTATATATATATATATATATATATATATATATATACACATGGATGGATGGATATATATATATATATATAAATATATATATATATATATATATATATATATATATATATATATATATATATATATATATATATATATATATATATATATATATATACAAATCTTTTTAACCCAATGCAGCCCCCGAGTCAAAAAGTTTGGGGACCCCTGCGTTAATTGAACAAAAGTGTAGTCTAAAACAACACATTTGTCAATGTAAACAAGTATCTAATAATTATAGTTGCATATTACTTACACATAAAAAGTCTCCAAGGCAGAAGCGTATTAGAAAGTACAGTACCTAGTAACAAACATGTCCGCATCATTCAACTTACTTCGTCATGAACTGTATCTTAATTAATTATTGTAGCTACTAGTTTTAAGGGCCGTGAATCTTTGGGCACCACACGATTCCATTCGATTCTTGGGGTTAACGATTTGATTCAGAATCGATTTTTAATTGAGAACGATTTGCGGTTCAAAATCAATATTTTTTATACTCAGGCAAATCATATTGTTGATGTAGATGCCCATTTCTGATGTACATATTTACTTTACAAAAGAGAAGTGTAGGATACTTCTCCTGTTGCCTTATTTGTATTTGACTATATTAAATGGATTACTTTCATGTTTGGTGCAGCCGGACCGGAGCAGGAGGGGATAGAAAATGAAAAAAAAGATAGACCGGGTGGAAAATTGCGGGGACAAGTGGGGGATAAGACAGAGAAACAACAACAAAAACAAACAATAATAACCACAAATAATCAGCAAATAAGATATGTACAATCCGGTTTCAGGGCAAATCACTCTACGGAGACAGCCCTCGCAAAAATGACTAATGATCTACTGCTAACGATGGATTCTGATGCGTCATCTATGTTGCTGCTTCTTGATCTTAGCGCTGCTTTCGATACCGTCGATCATAATATTTTATTAGAGCGTATCAAAACACGTATTGGTATGTCAGACTTAGCCTTGTCGTGGTTTAACTCCTATCTTACTGACAGGATGCAATGCGTCTCCCATAACAATGTGACCTCGGACTATGTTAAGGTAACGTGCGGAGTCCCCCAAGGTTCGGTTCTTGGCCCTGCACTCTTTAGTATTTACATGCTGCCGCTAGGCGACATCATACGCAAATACGGTGTTAGCTTTCATTGCTATGCTGATGACACCCAACTCTACATGCCCCTAAAGCTGACCAACACGCCGGATTGTAGTCAGCTGGAGGCGTGTCTTAATGAAATTAAACAATGGATGTCTGCTAACTTCTTGCAACTCAACACTAAGAAAACGGAAATGCTGATTATCGGTCCTGCTAAACACCGACATTTATTTGATAATACCACCTTAACATTTGACAACCAAACAATTACACAAAGCGACTCAGTAAAGAATCTGGGTATTATCTTCGACCCAACTCTCTCCTTTGAGTCACACATTAAGAGTGTTACTAAAACGGCCTTCTTTCATCTCCGTAATATCGCTAAAATTCGTTCCATCTTGTCCACTAGCGACGCTGAGATCATTATTCATGCGTTCGTTACGTCTCGTCTCGATTACTGTAACGTATTATTTTCGGGTCTCCCTATGTCTAGCATTAAAAAATTACAGTTGGTACAAAATGCGGCTGCTAGACTTTTGACAAGAACAAGAAAGTTTGATCATATTACGCCTATACTGGCTCACCTGCACTGGCTTCCTGTGCACTTAAGATGCGACTTTAAGGTTTTACTACTTACGTATAAAATACTACACGGTCTAGCTCCAGCCTATCTTACCGATTGTATTGTACCATATGTCCCGGCAAGAAATCTGCGTTCAAAGAACTCCGGCTTATTAGTGATTCCCAGAGCCCAAAAAAAGTCTGCGGGCTGTAGAGCGTTTTCTATTCGGGCTCCAGAACTATGGAATGCCCTCCCGGTAACAATTAGAGATGCTACCTCAGTAGAAACATTTAAGTCCCATCTTAAAACTCATTTGTATACTCTAGCCTTTGAATAGCCCCCCTTTTTTAGACCAGTTGATCTGCCGTTTCTTTTCTTTTCTCCTCTGCTGCCCCCTATCCCTTGTGGAGGGGAAGACACACAGATCCGGTGGCCATGGATGGGGTGCTGGCTGTCCGGGGTCGGGACCCGGGGTGGACCGCTCGCCTGTATATTGGTTGGAAACATCTCTGCGCTGCTGACCCGTCTCCGCTCGGGATGGTTTCCTGCTGACCCCACTGTGGACTGGACTCTTACTGTTATGCTGGATCCACTATGGACTGGACTCTCACAATATTATGTTAGACCCACTCGACATCCATTGCATTCGGTCTCCCTAGAGGGGGGGGGTTACCCACATATGCGGTCCTCTCCAAGGTTTCTCATAGTCATTCACATCGACGTCCCACTGGGGTGAGTTTTTCCTTGCCCTTATGTGGGCTATACCGAGGATGTCGTTGTGGCTTGTGCAGCCCTTTGAGACACTTGTGATTTAGGGCTATATAAATAAACATTGATTGATTGATTGATTGATTGAAATATGATGGTAAAAGTGATAGCAGAGAAGCAGTTAGTGAAGCAAATCTTAATAGTACAGAAATGACAATGAGCATTATTAGACTACAAATGGAGCAATAGAATTAGCAAAATTGATAATGAAAAATAACAATAATTACCTCTATTATCAACAATACAATTGTTCAAATGCAACAAAACATATATGTAATGATAACTTGAAATACAAAAGAAAGCAGATAAATGGAAGCGAAGAAAGAGAAGCGAACTCTATTAACCTTGTAGATTGTTATAGTACCAATAGGTTAAGCTTTGTCAGTGTGCCGTGTGTTACCCAGTTTCCCCTAGGGCAACAACGTTAATATATGTTTGATGAAACCTAATTATATGCATGAGTGTATTCTTGTGTGCTTGTATAAGTACAGTATGTTTGTACAGTGAGTGTGCGTGTGGATGTACAAACTTTGAGTGTGTAGGTATGTACTGTATTTGTGTATGTATGTGGGTGCGTAGGTACCTATGTATGTGCATAAATATCTGTGTGTGTTTATGTATGTATTAATAAATGTATGATAGCCCCAATATATATATATATATATATATATATATATATATATATATATATATATATATATATATATACATATATATATATTCTGAAACTGTCAGAAACACACAAAATAATCCAAATAATATAAAATAAGGGACAAACAACTATAAATCCAATGCGTCCCGGTTGGATACTGTAAAATGTATTTTTGACAGGTTTTTAAAAGCACATCTGCCTCTGTGTTTGAGCACCCACGCATCAAATTAACTGTCTAATAAAAGTGTGAAAGCCTGGAAGCGCCGTTAACCACCTGCCATTTGTTAGCAAAGTCACGAATGATTGACGACTCCAAAGATGCAATTATAGGAGGAACGTCACCGCGAGGTTGACAATGGCCATTAGCGCCGCTTTTATGTCCGACAACTAACACAGCACGTCTTTTCAAAAGTTTCACTTCTCTTCTCGAGCTTCCGGGCCAAGTATTTTCAGAGAAGAGAGAGAACCTGACCCCATCCTTCCTCTACCTCTGCAGTGCTTCATGGGATCCTGGGTCCCCACAGCAGCTGTGTTCCAATTAGAGAGCCCTGACTTGCGTGCCCCGTATTAGCATTCCATTTAGGCTCCGCCTGCCCCTCGCCGGGCCTCCGCAGTGAGGTGGTCCACCGAAAACTGCCACCGGAGGCCCCTTCGGCTAAGGCTGCCCACTAGTCCCGCTAATTGACTCTTGATCCACCTACGGCGCACAGGTGAGCCCATGTCGCATTAGCTCTGATTTAACACAAAATGGAATATCATCTTCACTTTGCCGCTCTTTCCCATCTAGCGGTGCATTAAATGGGTCCAGAGTCCATTTGAAAGGCACCCCCAGAGATGTCAGTTCAAAGATGTGCTATGGTGAAGATAATTAAAAAAAAAGTTTGTCGTACTTTTTGGAGCGTGTGACTCTTAAAAAAGGGCACTTTTTAAAAGTTCCACCCCAAAGAGAGAGGAGTGTGAATGTGTGAGAGGGAAAAAATGTCCGTTGAATTTGTGTGAGAGCGTTTCAGTTGTGTGTATGAGAGAAAAAATAAACTTTCAGTTGTTTGTGTGAGAGTGTTTCTGTAGTGTGTATGTGTGCGAGAGAAAAAAATGCCAGTAGTGTGTATGAGAGTGTTTCAGTGGTGTGCGAGAGAGTAATATTTCAGTAGTGTGTATGAGTGTTTCAGTAGTGTGTGTGAGAGAAAAACATTTCAGTTGATTGTTTGAGAGTGTTTCAGTAGTGTATGAGTGTTTCAGTCATGTGTGTGAGAGTGTTTCAGTAGTGAGTGAAATAGCACAATTTCAGTTGTGTGTTTTAGAGTGTTTTAGTAGTGTGTATGAGAGTGTTTCAGTAGTGTGTGTGAGGAAATAACATTTCAGTAGTGTGTATGTGAGTGTTTCAGTATTGTGTGTGAGAGAAAAACATTTCAGTTGTTTGTGTGAGAGTGTTTCTATAGCGTGTATGAGAGTGTTTCAGGAGTGTGTGAGAGAACACAATTTCAGTAGTGTGTATGAGAGTGTTTCAGTAGTGTGTGTGAGAGAAAAACATTTCAGTTGTTTGTGTGAGAGTGTTTCAGTAGTGTGTGAGAGAACGACATTTCAGTAGTGTGTATGAGAGTGTTTTAGTAGTGTGTATGAGTGTTTCAGTCGTGTGTGTGAGAGTGTTTCAGTAGTGAGTGAAATAGCACAATTTCAGTAGTGTGTATTGAGTGTTTTAGTAGTGTGTATGAGAGTGTTTCAGTAGTGTGTGTGAGGAAATAACATTTCAGTAGTGTGTATGAGAGTGTTTTAGTAGTGTGTGTGAGAGAACAACATTTCAGTAGTGTATGAGAGTGTTTCAGTAGTGTGTATGACTGTTTCAGTCGTGTGTGTGTGTGAGAGTGTTTCTGTAGTGAGTGAAATAGCACAATTTCAGTAGTGTGTGTATGAGAGTGTTTAGTAGTGTGTATGAGAGTGTTTCAGTAGTGTGTGTGAGGAAATAACATTTCAGTAGTGTGTATGAGAGTGTTTCAGTATTGTGTGTGAGAGAAAAACATTTCAGTTGTTTGTGTGAAAGTGTTTCAGTAGTGTGTGTGAGAGAACAACATTTCAGTAGTGTGTATGAGAGTGTTTCAGTAGTGTGTATGAGTGTTTCAGTCGTGTGTGTGTGAGAGTGTTTCAGTAGTGAGTGAAATGGCACAATTTCAGTAGTGTGTGTATGAGAGTGTGTTAGTAGTGTGTATGAGAGTGTTTCAGTAGTGTGTGTCAGGGAAATAACATTTCAGTAGTGTGTATGAGAGTGTTTCAGTAGTGTGTGTGAGAGAAAAACATTTCTGTTGTTTGTGTGAGAGTGTTTCAGTAGTGTGTGTGAGAGAAAAACATTTCAGTAGTGTGTATGAGAGTGTTTCAGTAGTGTGTATGAGTGTTTCAGTCGTGTGTGTGTGAGAGTGTTTCAGTAGTGAGTGAAATAGCACAATTTCAGTAGTGTGTGTGTATGAGAGTGTTTCAGTAGTGTGTGTGAGGAAATAACATTTCAGTAGTGTGTATGTGAGTGTTTCAGTATTGTGTGTGAGAGAAAAACATTTCAGTTGTTTGTGTGAGAGTGTTTCTATAGCGTGTATGAGAGTGTTTCAGGAGTGTGTGAGAGAACACAATTTCAGTAGTGTGTATGAGAGTGTTTCAGTAGTGTGTGTGAGAGAAAAACATTTCAGTTGTTTGTGTGAGAGTGTTTCAGTAGTGTGTGTGAGAGAACGACATTTCAGTAGTGTGTATGAGAGTGTTTTAGTAGTGTGTATGAGTGTTTCAGTCGTGTGTGTGAGAGTGTTTCAGTAGTGAGTGAAATAGCACAATTTCAGTAGTGTGTATTGAGTGTTTTAGTAGTGTGTATGAGAGTGTTTCAGTAGTGTGTGTGAGGAAATAACATTTCAGTAGTGTGTATGAGAGTGTTTTAGTAGTGTGTGTGAGAGAACAACATTTCAGTAGTGTTTATGACAGTGTTTCAGTAGTGTGTATGACTGTTTCAGTCGTGTGTGTGTGAGAGTGTTTCTGTAGTGAGTGAAATAGCACAATTTCAGTAGTGTGTGTATGAGAGTGTTTAGTAGTGTGTATGAGAGTGTTTCAGTAGTGTGTGTGAGGAAATAACATTTCAGTAGTGTGTATGAGAGTGTTTCAGTATTGTGTGTGAGAGAAAAACATTTCAGTTGTTTATGTGAGAGTGTTTCAGTAGTGTGTATGACAGTGTTTCAGTAGTGTATGAGAAAATAGCATTTCAGTAGTGTGTGAGAGAAAAACATGTCAGTTGATTGTGTGAGTGTTTTAGTAGTGTGTATGAGAGTGTTTCAGTAGTGTGTGTGGGATAATAACATATCAGTAGTGTGTAGAAGAGTGTTTCAGTAGTGTCTGTGAGAGAATACAATTTCAGTAGTGTATGAGTGTTTCAGTAGTGTGTGTGAGAGAATACAATGTCAATAGTGTGTATGAAAGTGTTTCAATAATGTGTATGAAAGTGCTTCAGTAGTGTGTATGATAGTGTTTAAAGTAGTGTGTGTGAGAGAAAAACATTTCAGTTGTTAATGTGAGAGCATTTCAGTAGTATGTGTGAGAGAATACACTTTAAGTAGTGCGTATGCGAGTGTGTGTGTGTGTGTGTGTGTGTGTGTGTGTGTGTGTGTGTGTGTGTGTGTGTGTGTGTGTGTGTGTGTGTCTGAGGAAAACATTCCGTGTTGTTCATGTGAGAACATTTCAGAAGTGTAAGTAAGAGGTCATTCTGAATAATATCGTATTATTTGCTCACAGATGCTACCTGGTGGTTGTTTGAACACATTGCAGCTGGTCCTGAATAAATTACCCACCCACCCCCGCTCCTTAATACTTTAGTCACATGCAGGATTCCCACAGGAATGAGGCAAAAAATTCATCCAGATCTACCGTATCATTTGGTGTAATAATTATAATGAAACTTTTTCAAAACAGGTTACAGTTCAGAAAACCTCCTTCTTGTAATGTCATGGCTGTCTTGACTTTCCAATAATTTCTACAACTCTTATTTTGTTGTGATAAAGTGATTGGAGCACACATTTTTGTTTCATCTGACATCACATGGACAAAGACAAGACCTTCTGGAGAAAAGTTCTGTGGTCGGATGAAACACAAATTGAGACGTTTGGCCACAATACCCAGCAATATGTTTGGAGGAGAAAAGGTGAGGCTTTTAATCCCAGAAACACCATTCCTACCGTCAAGCATGGTGATGGGAGTATTATGCTCTGGGCCTGTTTTGCTGCCAATGGAACTGGTGCTTTACAGAGAGTAAATGGGACAATGAAAAAGGAGGATTACCTCCAAATTCTACAGGACAACCGAAAACGTGTGGATAATCCTGAAGAAACAAGTCCATGTCAGAAAACCAACAAATTTAGCCGAACTGCAGCAATTTTGTCAAGAGGAGTGGTCAAAAAATTCCACCAGAAGCTTGTGGATGGCTACCAAAAGTGCCTTATTGCAGTGAAACTTACAGCAAATATTAACATTGCTGTATGTATACTTTTGACCCAGCAGATTCGGTCACATTTTCAGTAGAGCCATAATAAATTCATAAAAGAACCAAACTTCATGAATGTTTTTTGTGACCAACAAGTATGTGCTCCAATCACTCTATCACAAATAAATAAGAGTTGTAGAAATTATTGGAAACTCAAGACAGCCATGACATTATGTCTTTCCATTTCTATGCTGATGATGCTGTCATATACTGCACAGCACCCACTCCTGCTGAGGCTTTTAAATATCTACAATATGCATTTGACAGAGTACAAGAACAACTTTGCTATCTTCAACTGGTTTTAAATGCAGAGAAAACAAAGTGTATGTTCTTTACCACATCAAAAACTGTAAGATCAGCACTGTGTGAGAACATGTTAACAAGAAATGGGCATCAAAGTATGTTAGTATCTGCTTTTAAATATTTAGGATTTTTAATTGATGACCACTTGAGTTTTAAGGAGCACATTCAGTATGTTGTAAAAAAAAACAACCTTAAACTTGGCCCTGCTGGTATCAGACAAGGACAAGTCACAGGTGGAGAAAATCCTCAGTGCTGAACTCTGTAGAACTTGCACCTGGCTCGCTGACAACAAGCTATCCATACAGTTGGGTAAAACGTAATCCATCCTGTTTGGGTCCCACATCAACCTTAAGAAAGTCAATGACTTCACTATAAAAGTGGGTGACATTGTTATCACCAGGAAGGATGAGGTCACCTACCTAGGTTCCATTCTAGAGGCTAACCAAAGGTCAACCAACGAACGAGATTTCTCTACAGAATCTCCTCTCTGGTCAACAAAAGCACCATGAGGATTCTAGCGGGAACTCTCGTTCAACCCTTTTTCCATTACGCATGCACCTCCTGGTACCCTAGCACCTCCAAAACCCTCAAATCTAGACTCCAAACATCCCAGAACAAGCTAGTCAGATTACTTCTAGACCTCCACCCCAGATCCCACCTCACTCCTACCCACTTCTCCAAAGTGGGCTGGCTCAGGGTGGAGGACAGAGTAAAACAACTTGCACTGAGCCTAGTCTATAAAATCCGCTACACCTCCCTGATACCGAAGTACATGTCAAACTACTTCCTTAACGTAAATGACCGCCATAACCACAACACCAGGGGGAGCTCCACTAACCACGTTAAACCCGGATTCTGATCTGACAAAGGTCTTAACTCATTCTCTTTCTATGCCACATCTCTATCCTCCTTCAAAACCACAATAAAAGTACACCTCCAGGCAACTTCAACCCTAAACTAACACCCTCCCCGGATTATTAATAATCAAATGTAAACAATCAAATGTAGATACTTTTCTTATGCCTTCTGATCTCTCTCTCTCTCTCTCTCTCTCTCTCTCTATGTCCACTACTTGCTGTACATATCCTACCAAGTCAGACCTACACTGTTTCAATATGCATTTCTCTGTTCTCAATTGTTGATGACTGATGATAACAACCAAACCTAACCCCCCCCCCCCCCCCCCCCTTCACACCCCGAATTGTAAATAATGTAAATAATTCAATGTATATACCCTGATGATTATCTTGTGTGATGACTCTATTATGATGATAGTATATATCTGTATCATGAATCCATTTAAGTGGACCCTGACTTAAACAAGTTGAAAAACTTATTCGGGTGTTACCATTTAGTGGTCAATTGTACGGAATATGTACTTCACTGTGCAACCTACTAATAAAAGTCTCAATCAATCAATCAATTTTACTGGGATTTTATTATAGAAACAAGTCTTGCTTTTCTTTTACTGTGAAACAGAAATTGGTGAAAACAACCTTTTTACCTGTTATTGACTATGGAGATGTGTTGTACATGAATGCTACTGCTGGTTGTCTCCACAAGCTGGATAGTGTGTACCGCGGGGCACTGAGATTCATCACCAACTGCGCTCCCCTTACTCACCATTGCGTATAATACTCAATGGTTAACTGGACATCTTTATGTGCTCGACGCCTCAATCATTGGTATGTTTTCATCTACAAAACCATTCTGGGTATCACTCCATCTTATCTGTCTTGTCTTTTAACAAAGAAACAAGGAAGTCACAATCTTTGTTCAATGAATGTTCTGCAATTTGTCGTCCCCAAAGTAAGAACTGAACTGGGCAAGAAAGCATTTAGGTTTTCAGCACCGAAGGCTTGGAATAACCTACAATCGATTATTAAACTTCAAACCCTTGTTACATTGAATGAGTTTAAAGCTTCTGTGAAAGGACTGCAGTCTACCTTGTCTGTATGCACATGTGTCATGTGAGCAAGTTTTAATGTACCGTATTTTCCGCACTATTAGCCGCACCTAAAAACCACAAATTTTCTCAAAAGCTGACAGTGCGGCTTATAACCCGGTGCGCTTTATATATGGATTAATATTAAGATTCATTTTCATAAAGTTTAGGTCTCGCAACTACGGTAAACAGCCGCCATCTTTTTTCCCCGTAGAAGAGGAAGCGCTTCTTCTTCTACGGTAAGCAACCGCCAAGGTAAGCACCCGCCCCCATAGAACAGGAAGCGCTTCTTCTTCTACTGTAAGCAACCACCCGCCCCCATAGAAGGGGAAGCGCTTCTTCTTCTACTGTAAGCAACCACCAAGGTAAGCACCCGCCCCCGTAGAAGAAGAAGTGCGCGGATATTACGTTTCATTTCATTTGTGTGTTTACATCTGTAAAGACCACAAAATGGCTCCTATTAAGAGACACTCGTACAACGCAGAATTCAAACTCAAGGCAATAAGTCACGCAGTAGAACACGGAAATAGAGCAACAGCAAGAGAATTGAACATAAATGGTGCGTAGGTAGAGGAAGCAACAAGATGACCTGCGCCACTAAGACAGGGAGACAGCGCCGGACGACATACGCCAACATCTGCCAGTGGATTGTAAATGCCTGGGCGGATATATCGGTCTCAACTGTGGTCCGAGCTTTCCGGAAGGCAGATTCACGGAACTGCTGGACAACAACAGCAACATTGACTCTGATGACTTCGACGAGACGGAGCCGGCCATTTTGGATGCCGTATTCGCCCAACTTGTTAATTCAGACACTGAAGAAGAATTCGAGGGATTTATGGATGAGGAATAATTTCAGAAAGTGAGCTTTAAATGTTTATTTTGTGTGTTGTGTGACATTAACGTTCGAGCAACGTTGAGTTATTGATGTTGCTATTGCTCTGCACTAATTTGAGTGTTACTATTTTTGTGATTGCACATTTGCACATTACATTTTGGGGGTGAACAGAGTTGTTAGAACGCTGGTTTGTAATATATTATTAAAGTTTGACTGAACTATCTGACTGTTTTTTTGACATTCCCTTTAGCGCAGCGTAGGCGCGGCTTATAACCCGGGGCGGCTTATAGGTGAACAAAGTTTTGAAATATGCCATTCATTGAAGGTGCGGCTAATAACCCGGGGCGGCTTATAGTGCGGAAAATACGGTACATTTGATGTTTTATGTGTTGTTTACTCTTTTTAATGTAACCTTGCTGCTGCCCTCTTGGCCAGGTCTCCCTTGGAAAAGAGATCTTTGATCTCAATGGGATTTTTACCTGGTTAAATAAAGGCTAAATAAAATAAAAATGTACAAGTGTATGTAAACTTTTGACCACGACTGTATACGTTAGGTCAGGAAAAAACACAGGCCATATCATCCCTACAACATATATACATATATATATATATATATATATATATATATATATATATATATATATATATATATATATATATATATATATATATATACCGTATATTACCAAATAAACGCCCTTGGGCAAATAACCGCCCATGTCCTAATAGCCGCTCGGGGTCTGACCCCATTTTGTGAATTAACCGCCTCTTCCTAATAACCGCCTATGTCCAAATAGCCGCCCATGGGCTGTTATTTGCATAATTTAGAATAAAATGCTACTGGGGTTGCGTTTGCTGCAGTATTATTGTTTTGATGGTTTTATAGAGTACTTGGTACCATAATTATATTTTTCCTGTATGCTGCTTTATTTAAAACTTGGAGTACTGTAGCCTTTATTTTATTTAAGTGACAGTATTATTGTTCTGTTTTGATGGTGGGTTTTATACTTGAGTACTTGGTACCATAATTTTATTTTTCCCGGTAGGCTGCTTTATTTAAAAAGTTTATTTATTTTTAGTATTGGTATTCTATATGACAATTGTTGCACCACTGCCATGTTAAGACCTTGTTGATCTCTTGTCTTTTGATAGCCTACCTCATGTTGATCTCTTGTTTTTTTGTTTGTATGTTTACAATATCTTTTACATTTAAAGTTTTTTGTACGAAAAAAAAAATACTGGACAGTAACCATTGTAACCAAATAATGGCCTGGTGCAGGCTGGTGCAAAAATAAATAAAAGCCTTGTGCAAATAACCGCCTGCTTCTTTTAAACGCCTGTCTCCAAAATCGATTTTGTGAAATAAACGCCTGGGCTACTATTTGGTAATATACGGTATATATATATATATATATATATATATATATATATATATATATATATATATATATATATATATATATATATATATATATACCGTATTTTCCGCACCATTAGCCGCACCTAAAAACCACAAATTTACTCAAAAGCTGACAGTGCGGCTTTTAACCCGGTGCGCTTTATATATGGATTAATATTAAGATTCATTTTCATAAAGTTTCGATCTCGCAACTTAGGTAAACAGCCGCCATCTTTTTTCCCGGTAGAACAGGAAGCGCTTCTTCTTCTACGCAAGCAACCGCCAAGGTAAGCACCCGCCCCCATAGAACAGGAAGCGTTTCTTCTTCTACTGTAAGCAACCACCCGCCCCCGGAAGAAGAAGAAGCGCGCGGATTTTCGTTTAATTTCCTTTGTGTGTTTACATCTGTAAAGACCAGACTACAAAATGGCTCCTACTAAGCGACACGCGTATAACGCAGAATTTATAAGTCATGCCGAAGAACACGGAAATAGAGCAGCAGCAAGAGAATATAACATAAATGAATCAATGGTGCGTAGGTGGAGGAAGCAAGAAGATGACCTGCGCCAGGTAAAGAAGACAAAACAGAGTTTCCGAGGGAACAAAGCAAGATGGCAACTGTTGGAGGACAAACTCGAACAGTGGGTTGTTGAGCAGAGAGCAGCAAGCAGAAGTGTCAGCACCATCACTATTCGAATGAAGGCAACAGCGCTAGCAAGCGAACTTCACCTGGATGATTTTAAAGGTGGTGCTTCTTGGTGTTTCCGGTTCATGAAAAGACGCAATCTCTCCATCCGCACACGGACCACTATTTCACAGCAACTGCCTAACGACTTTAAAGAAAAGCTGGCTACTTTCCGTGCATATTGTAAAAACAAGATAGCTGAAAAAAAGATCCGGCCAGAGCACATTATCAACATGGACGAGGTTCCACTGACTTTTGATATTCCTGTGAACCGCACTGTTGATATAACGGGAGCACGTACGGTGAATATTCGCACCACAGGGAATGAGAAGTCATCCTTCACTGTGGTTCTAGCTTGCCATGCTAATGGCCTGAAACTTCCACCCATGGTGATATTCAAAAGGAAGACCTTGCCAAAAGAGACCTTTCCAGCCGGCGTCATCATAAAAGCTAACTTGAAGGGATGGATGGATGAAGAAAAGATGAGCGAGTGGTTAAGGGAAGTTTACGCGAAGAGGCCGGGTGGCTTTTTTCACGCAGCTCCGTCCATGTTGATATACGACTCTATGCGCGCCCACATCACAGATGGTGTCAAAAAACAAGTGAAGCACACAAATACAACACTCGCCGTCATTCCGGGTGGATTAACCAAAGAACTCCAACCGCTGGATATTGGTGTCAACAGGGCATTCAAATCACGACTGCGAACGGCGTGGGAACAATGGATGACCGAAGGCAAACACACCTTCACTAAGACAGGCAGACAGCGCCGGACGACATACGCCAACATTTGCCAGTGAATCGTAAATGCCTGGGCAGATATTTTGGTCACAACTGTGGTCCGAGCTTTCCGGAAGGCAGGATTCACAGAACTACTGGACAACAACAGCGACACTGACTCCGATGACTTCGACGAGACGGAACCGGCCATTTTGGATCCTACATTTGCCCAACTTTTCAATTCGGACACCGAAGACGAAGAATTCGAAGGATTTACGAATGAAGAATAACTTCAGAAAGTGAGCGCTATGTTTATTTTGTGTGTTGTGACATTAACGTTCGAGCAACATTATGTTGCTATTGCTCTACACTATTTTGAATTTTACTATGTTTGTGATTGCACATTTGCGTATATTTTGGGACAGAGTTGTTAGAACGCTGGTTTTCAATATATTATTAAAGTTTGACTGACCTATCTGACTGTTTTTTTGACATTCCCTTTAGCGCAGCGTAGGCGCGGCTTATAGTCCGGGCGGCTTATTGGTGGACAAAGTTATGAAATATGCCATTCATTGAAGGTGCGGCTAATAATCCGGTGCGCCTTATAGTGCGGAACATACGGTATATATAATGTTTGGGGACTTCTGACCTAGAGAGAATATTGTATGTGTGAGAGAATACAATTTAAGTAGTGCGTATGCGAGTGTTTTAGTAGTGTGTGTGTGTGTGTGTGTGACTGCATCCATAACCAAACTTTGTGAGCTGATCGTGTGTGTATCTTCTCTCGCAGAACAAAGAAGTGATCTTTAAGGTGTTCTATTCTGCCAAAAGGACGGAAAATATTCCTCCAACGGATCGTTAACGCCGATTACATCCTGAATTTTACTCAGTATTGGATTGGAAAGAAAATTGGTAGTATCGCACATCACTGTAATTTGGACATAACATCACTAAAACATTCGTACCAGATGTATTACTGCACTAATTGTCTTTTAAAACTGTAATATGCAAAAGTACGTGCTTATATGGGGTTGAGTTGTGTATTGACATAGCACATAACCACAACGGACTTGACACTATTTGATTAACCAAGCAGACTTAAAAGCTCCTAAAACCTTGAATTACCATGCCGAAACCCTCGCCCACACCTGTAGCTATCCAAGTTTTTGTTTCCTCCATCAGAGACCCTGACAGGAAATGGATTGCACTGCTTTCCCGCCCCAGTAAACAGGTTTCCTTCTTGTGAAGGTATAGACGGCTTTTGATATAGGATGCTGTTTAACCCAGAAACGACGCCACGGCCCTGGGGACGGCCCATTCCTTCGACTGCGCATCCATCATGCGGGGCGATCGGATGAATGGGATGCAGGGCTCTCGCCCCTAGGGAGTGCAAGGTGTGGGGGGGGGAAGGCGCCAGGTTCCACCCTCGCATGTGGGTGGAGGTAACAACAAGAGTCGCCTCAATTTCTAAGTGTCCTTGGTCAGGCTTCATCTTGTTAGGACGGCTAAGCACTGGTGAGAGGATCCATCGGCGGGAGGGAGGCAAGCGCCGCACTGGGGAAATCTTCTATTTAGACTAAAAACAACGAGCTAGATCGGGGGCGGCTGTGAAGAATCGCCCGTGTTTACCAGCTCATTTTGATGTGCCAGCCCTTGTAACAGGTTTCAGGCCTCACTGGAACTCGCGGTGTGACAGCAACACGCTTATCAGGTTTGAGCCCTCAGGATCCTTTATAGAGTCACTTCTACATTCACTCCTTAGTGAGCTTTTTTTCAGCAGTTCAAAAGCTGCAGTTTAACCAATTGGAGACATGTGGGAGTCCTTTCCAGTTTTTTCCTGTAGTCCGCAATCACCTCTTCGGTCTTCGTTTGGAGACACGGCTGGGTCACGGTGTTAACCTCTCTCCGGCGAGCCGTCTTGTTGTCCTTGATCACGCCACTCCGTGTCAATCAATCAAAGTTGATTTATATAGCCCTAAATCAAGAGTGTCTCAAAGGGCTGCACAAGCCACAACGACATCCTCGGCTCAGATCCCACATCAGGGCAAGAAAAAAACTCAACCCAATGGGATTACAATGAGAAACCTTGGGGGGTGGTCCCCACATCTGCTCGACCGGTGCAATGGACGTCGAGTGGATCTAGCATTATAGTGTGAGTCAAGTCCATAGTGGATCTAGCATTATAGTGTGAGAGTCAAGTCCATAGTGGATCTAACATAATAGTGAGAGTCCAGTCCATAGTGGATCTAACATAATAGTGAGAGTCCAGTCCATAGTGGATCTAACATAATAGTGTGAGAGTCCAGTCCATAGTGGATCTAACATAATAGTGTCGAGAGTCCAGTCCATAGTGGATCCAGCATAATAGTGTGAGAGTCCAGTCCATAGTGGATCTAACATAATAGTGTGAGAGTCCAGTCCATAGTGGATCTAACATAATAGTGTGAGAGTCCAGTCCATAGTGGATCTAACATAATAGTGAGAGTCCAGTCCATAGTGGATCTAACATAATAGTGTGAGAGTCCAGTCCATAGTGGATCTAGCATAATAGTGTGAGAGTCTAGTCCATAGTGGATCTAACATAATAGTGAGAGTCCAGTCCATAGTGGATCTAACATAATAGTGTGAGAGTCCAGTCCATAGTGGATCTAGCATAATAGTGTGAGAGTCTAGTCCATAGTGGATCTAACAAAATAGTGTGAGAGTCCACTCCATAGTGGATCTAACATAATAGTGAGAGTCCAGTCCATAGTGGATCTAGCATAATAGTGTGAGAGTCCAGTCCATAGTGGATCTAGCATAATAGTGTGAGAGTCCAGTCCATAGTAGATCTAGTATAATAGTGTGAGAGTCCAGTCCATAGTGGATCTAGCATAATAGTGTGAGAGTCTAGTCCGTAGTGGATCTAGCATAATAGTGTGAGAGTCTAGTCCATAGTGGATCTAACATAATAGTGTGAGAGTCCAGTCCATAGTAGGGCCAGCAGGAGATCATCTTGAGTGGAGATCAGGTCAGCAGCGCAGAGACGTCCCCAACTGATGCACAGATGAGTGGTCCACACTGGGTCCCGACTTTGGACAGCTAGAGCCTCACCTGTGGTCACCGAATCTGTGCTTCCCTTTCCGGGCAGAGCAGAAAAGAGACGGCAGATCAACTGGTCTGAAAGGGGGGTCTATTTAAAGGCTAGAGTATACAAATGAGTTTTGAGTGTCACGATCTCCGTTAGAAACGAGCCACACGGGATTGGGAGGAGAAAGTCACGTTTCCACCAAACGGTACTCGATCGCTCGGTCTGCCACGGTACCGTTTAGGTCAGCGGTTTGCAAAGTATGAGCCGGGAAAAGTGGAGGAGCTTGAGGAAAAAAGTCATTTTTCAAACCTGCGAAGCAAACATCCCTCATGTTTGAAGAGAAAATGAATGCAATTTTAGTTCCTACAGTGTGAGCCTTTGGAGTGAGTAGAAAACAAAAACCTTGAAAAGCACTCGGACAGTGCAGAAATCCCAATAGTAAATAATTGTTTTTCTAGCCCTAAAATCTTTTCCCCTGTTCTTTATTCCACGTTTTACATTTCCTGAAAGTATTTTCAAAATGGGTCCATAACTTTTTGAGCTATTAGTGGAATAAACAAAAGATAATGAACCCTCTTGTCAGTCATCAACTCTCTTTGTGTCTGTGGGTGGAGGCGAGACACTGGCATACACACAGAGACGTTGAGCCTCGTAACGTAAATGTAAGTAACATAGTATGAATGCTCCGACTCTCAACCAAAATACAATCACTTGTTCCTTATCTAGTTTTGGACATTTCGGGGAAAAAAAGTATAATCAAAATTGGTCCATAACTTCTGGAGATATTAGCAGAGTAAAATAAACGGAGTGAACCCTCTTGTCAGTCATTACCTCTCTTTGTCTCTGTGGGTGGAGGTGGGACACAAGCATACACACGAGAGATGTTTAGCTTCGTAACGTAAACGTTAAGGTGACATAGTAGAAATTATCCAAATGACGACAAAAACATAATCACTTGTTCCTCATCCCATGTCGGATATTTCCTGAAAGAATAATCGGGATCGGTCCATAACTTTTTGAGCTATTAGTGGAAAAAATTAAACAGAGTGAACCCTCTTGTCAGTCATCAACTCTCTATGTCTCTGTGGGTGGAGGCGGGACACTAGCATACACACAATTGCTTGTCCCTTATCTCATTTTCGAACATTTCCTGAAAGTACAATCAAAATCGGTTCATAACTTTTTGAGCTACTAGTGAAATAAAATAAACGGAGTGAACCCTCTTGTCAGTCATTACCTCTCTTTGTCTCTGTGGGTGGAGGTGGGACACAAGCATACACACGAGAGATGTTTAGCTTCGTAACGTAAACGTTAAGGTGACATAGTAGAAATGATCCAAATGACGACAAAAACATAATCACTTGTTCCTCATCCCATGTCGGATATTTCCTGAAAGAATAATCGGGATCGGTCCATAACTTTTTGAGCTATTAGTGGAAAAAAATAAACAGAGTGAACCCTCTTGTCAGTCATCAACTCTCTATGTCTCTGTGGGTGGAGGCGGGACACTAGCATACACACAACTGCTTGTCCCTTATCTCATTTCGAACATTTCCTTAAAGTATAATCAAAATCGGTTCATAACTTTTTGAGCTACTAGTGAAATAAAATAAACGGAGTGAACCCTCTTGTCAGTCATCAACTCTCTTTGTCTCTGTGGGTGGAGGTTGCACACATGCATACATACGAGAGAGACTTTTCGCTTCGTAACGTAAACGTAAGGTGACATAGTAGAAATGATCCAAATGACGACAAAAACATAATCACTTGTTCCTCATTACATATGGGATATTTCCTGAAAGATTAATCAGAATCGGTCCATAACTTTTTGAGCTATTAGTGGGAAAAAATAAACAGAGTGAACCCTCTTGTCAGTCATCAACTCTCTATGTCTCTGTGGGTGGAGGCGGGACACTGGCATACACACAATCGCTTGTCCCTAAACTCATTTCTTGAAAGTCTAAATCAAAATGGGTCCATAACTTTTGAATTATTAGTGGAATAAAATAAAAGGTAGTGAACC
>NC_084552.2:58162832-58210332 GCF_033978685.3 Nerophis lumbriciformis
GTATAGCTCGGTTGGTAGAGCGGCCATGCCAGCAACTTGAGGGTTGCAGGTTCGATCCCCGCTTCCGCCATCCTATTCACTGCCGTTGTGTCCTTGGGCAAGACACTTTACCCACCTGCTCCCAGTGCCACCCACACTGGTTTGAATCTAAGATGTTAGATATTGGGTTTCACTATGTAAAGCACTTTGAGTTACTAGAGAAGAAGCGCTATATAAATATAATTCACTTCACTTTATTAGCAGCAGCCGTGAGGAAACGAGTAATTGGAGTTGGAGGTGCTGCTGAGAGACACGGACGCAGATAAGACACTGTGCTGAAAAGCAAAAGACTTTGCACCATTGAAGGAAAATAAAACAGTGTTATATCCCGAATTCCTGGCAGTCTGTGGTGGTCTGAAGAACCCACTAGAGGGCAACCTCGACAAATATAATGAAACTTTTTCAAAACGGGTTCCAGTTTAGAAAAGCTCTTTCTGGTCGCATGGAGAGATGGCCTCAATACATAATTTTGAAAGATTTATACTTTTTTCTTTTTCTTTCTGGAGCACCCCAGGGAAGTGTTCAAAGTCCCTTTCCTTGACCCCCAAACTAATTAAAAAGTGGTACGTCTGTTTCTGTCAGTTAGAAGCGATGTGTTGGTTACGAAACAATGCAAAGTTCATTAATCCGATAGAGAAAATATGAACACAAAACACATTTTATACAGAATAATTATTGGGGGTGTCAAAAAAAAGCAATTAATTGCTATTCTTATTTGTAACAATTCTTAATTGACTCTGTTTTCAGTAGAAGCATTTAAGTCCCATCTTAAAACTGATTTGTATACTCTAGCCTTTACATAGACCCCCCTTTTAGACCAGTTGATCTGCCGTCTCTTTTCTGCTCTGCCCCCCTCTCTTGCGTGGTGACCACAGATGAGGCGCTAGCTGTTCAAAGTCGGGACCCGGGGTGGACCACTCATCCGTGCATCAGTTGATGACGTCTCTGCGCTGCTGACCTGTTTTCACTCAAGATGATCCCCTGCTGGCCCCACTATTGACTGGACTCTCACTATTATGTTAGATCCATTATTGACTGGACTCTCACTATTATGTTAGATCCACTACGGACTGGACTCTCACTATTATGTTAGATCCACTATGGACTGAACTTTCACTATTATGTTAGATCCACTATGGACTGGACTCTCACACTATTATGTTAGATCCACTATGGACTGGACTCTCACACTATTATGTTAGATCCACTATTGACTGGACTCTCACTATTATGTTAGATCCACTATGGACTGGACTCTCACTATTATGTTAGATCCACTATGGACTGGACTCTCACTATTATGTTAGATCCACTATGGACTGGACTCTCACTATTATGTTAGATCCACTATGGACTGGACTCTCACACTATTATGTTAGATCCACTATGGACTGGACTTTCACACTATTATGTTAGATCCACTATGGACTGGACTCTCACTATTATGTTAGATCCACTATGGACTGGACTCTCACTATTATGTTAGATCCACTATGGACTGGACTCTCACTATTATGTTAGATCCACTATGGACTGGACTCTCTCTATTATGTTAGATCCACTATGGACTGGACTCTCACTATTATGTTAGATCCACTATGGACTGGACTCTCACACTATTATGTTAGATCCACTATTGACTGGACTCTCACAATATTATGTTAGATCCACTATGGACTGGACTCTCACTATTCTGTTAGATCCACTATGGACTGTACTCTCACACTATTATGTTAGATCCACTATGGACTGGACTCTCACTATTATGTTAGATCCACTATGGACTGGACTCTCACTATTATGTTAGATCCACTATGGACTGGACTCTCACTATTATGTTAGATCCACTATGGACTGGACTCTCACACTATTATGTTAGATCCACTATTGACTGGACTCTCACTATTCTGTTAGATCCACTATGGACTGTACTCTC
Organism: Nerophis lumbriciformis; assembly: GCF_033978685.3. Classification (NCBI taxonomy): domain Eukaryota; kingdom Metazoa; phylum Chordata; class Actinopteri; order Syngnathiformes; family Syngnathidae; genus Nerophis; species Nerophis lumbriciformis. Next base: position 58,164,808 of record NC_084552.2, read on the forward strand.
ACTATTATGTTAGATCCACAATAGACTGTACTCTCACTATTATGTTAGATCCACTATGGACTGGACTCTCACTATTATGTTAGATCCAACATTGGACTGGACTCTCACACTATTATGTTAGATCCACTATAGACTGTACTCTCACTATTATGTTAAATCCACTATAGACTGTACTCTCACAATATTATGTTAGATCCACTACGGACTAGACTCTCACACTATTATGCTAGATCCACTATGGACTGGACTCTCACACTATTATGTAAGATCCACTATGGACTGGACTCTCACTATTATGTTAGATCCACTATGGACTGGACTCTCACTAATATGTTAGGTCCACTATGGACTGGACTCTCACTATTATGTTAGATCCACTATGGACTGGACTCTCACACTATTATGTTAGATCCACTATGGACTGGACTTTCACACTATTATGTTAGATCCACTATGGACTGGACTCTCACTTTTATGTTAGATCCACTATGGACTGGACTCTCACTATTATGTTAGATCCACTATGGACTGTACTCTCACTATTATGTTAGATCCACTATGGACTGGACTCTCACTATTATGTTAGATCCACTATGGACTGGACTCTCACTATTATGTTAGATCCACTATAGACTGTACTCTCACTATTATGTTAGATCCACTATGGACTGGACTCTCACTATTATGTTAGATCCACTATGGACTGGACTCTCACTATTATGTTAGATCCACTATGGACTGGACTCTCACTATTATGTTAGATCCACTATGGACTGGACTCTCACTATTATGTTAGATCCATTTTAGACTGTACTCTCACTATTATGTTAGATCCACTATAGACTGTACTCTCACTATTATGTTAGATCCACTATGGACTGGACTCTCACTATTATGTTAGATCCACTATGGACTGGACTCTCACTATTATGTTAGATCCACTATGGACTGTACTCTCACTATTATGTTAGATCCACTATGGACTGGACTCTCACTATTATGTTAGATCCACTATGGACTGGACTCTCACTATTATGTTAGCTCCACTATGGACTGGACTCTCACTATTATGTTAGATCCACTATGGACTGGACTCTCACTATTATGTTAGATCCACTATGGACTGGACTCTCACTATTATGTTAGATCCATTTTAGACTGTACTCTCACTATTATGTTAGATCCACTATAGACTGTACTCTCACTATTATGTTAGCTCCACTATGGACTGGACTCTCACTATTATGTTAGATCCACTATGGACTGGACTCTCACTATTATGTTAGATCCACTATGGACTGGACTCTCACTATTATGTTAGATCCACTATGGACTGGACTCTCACTATTATGTTAGATCCACTATAGACTGTACTCTCACTATTATGTTAGATCCACTATAGACTGTACTCTCACTATTATGTTAGATCCACTATGGACTGGACTCTCACTATTATGTTAGATCCACTATAGACTGTACTCTCACTATTATGTTAGATCCACTATGGACTGGACTCTCACTATTATGTTAGATCCACTATGGACTGGACTCTCACTATTATGTTAGATCCACTATAGACTGTACTCTCACTATTATGTTAGATCCACTATGGACTGGACTCTCACTATTATGTTAGATCCACTATGGACTGGACTCTCACTATTATGTTAGATCCACTATGGACTGGACTCTCACTATTATGTTAGATCCACTATGGACTGGACTCTCACTATTATGTTAGATCCATTTTAGACTGTACTCTCACTATTATGTTAGATCCACTATAGACTGTACTCTCACTATTATGTTAGATCCACTATGGACTGGACTCTCACTATTATGTTAGATCCACTATGGACTGGACTCTCACTATTATGTTAGATCCACTATGGACTGTACTCTCACTATTATGTTAGATCCACTATGGACTGGACTCTCACTATTATGTTAGATCCACTATGGACTGGACTCTCACTATTATGTTAGCTCCACTATGGACTGGACTCTCACTATTATGTTAGATCCACTATGGACTGGACTCTCACTATTATGTTAGATCCACTATGGACTGGACTCTCACTATTATGTTAGATCCATTTTAGACTGTACTCTCACTATTATGTTAGATCCACTATAGACTGTACTCTCACTATTATGTTAGCTCCACTATGGACTGGACTCTCACTATTATGTTAGATCCACTATGGACTGGACTCTCACTATTATGTTAGATCCACTATGGACTGGACTCTCACTATTATGTTAGATCCACTATGGACTGGACTCTCACTATTATGTTAGATCCACTATAGACTGTACTCTCACTATTATGTTAGATCCACTATAGACTGTACTCTCACTATTATGTTAGATCCACTATGGACTGGACTCTCACTATTATGTTAGATCCACTATAGACTGTACTCTCACTATTATGTTAGATCCACTATTGACTGGACTCTCACTATTCAACAAAACCAGTTTTATTTGTAGTAATATAGAAATGGATCAGAGCTGTTTATCTATTTTTAATGGAGAAATGTAATTAATCGTAGAACTGACACCCAATGTTTCTTAAAAAAGTATTGATTTTGAACCGAGAATCGATTCTGAATCTAAATTCTTACCCCCAAGAATCGAATGGAATCGTGTGGTGCCCAAATAAGCCCCAATAATTACAATTTTCCATGCATAAAAAAAGGTAAAATAAATGTAAATATTGAATAAATGAACAATTAAAATATCTTTACCTAAGGATTGTTATCCTTTACATTTTAACCAATATTAGTACCAAATCGGTACGTTAAAGACGGTGCTTAAACGGTATTCAAAATGGTACTTAAAAATGGAAAACATGCCCCAAAAAAACCCAAAATACAATGAATAACATTCAATAAATTTGTTGTTTACAATTTAAAATGGCTTCACTTCAATCCGACTTCCAACAATTCTTTGGTAGCGTGAATGTTCTTACTCATGTCTTATTTCAACGAAATAAACATATTACTGTATTTTTCGGAGTATAAGTCGCACCGGAGTATAAGTCGCACCTGCCGAAAATGCATAATAAAGAAAGAAAAAAACATATATAAATCGCACTGGAGCCCGGTCAAACTATGAAAAAAACTGCGACTTATAGTCCGAAAAATACGGTATACATTTTTTTAAAAACGAAAGAAGATTTTGTGATGCCAAAAAATATAGATGCAATCATAGTAGTATCGACTAGATACGCTCCTGTACTTGGTATCATTACAGTGGATCTCAGGTGTAGATCCACCAATGGCGTTTGTTTACATTTTGACGCCGGTGAGCTACGGTGTGTAGTGAAGCATGTTCAGCTATTCCTCGTCCTGCAGTGATAATGATACTTGTAAGAAACTTACTTTATTTGTCGCCATGGAGGCGAGGATTAGGGATTTAGAAGTAGCTAAAATACTGCAGACTCGGGCTGGATCGGTATTTTTCAGAGGCGGTTTATTATCGTATATGATTCATTAGTATCGTGGTAAAATACTAATACCGGTATACCGTACAACCCTAACAGAAAGTGAACAAAAGTGTTAGCAATAGCTATATAGTGGAAAAGGGGTGGGTTTAAATAAGCTATGCTTCTTCCTACTCCTTTTCGTTAACATGTTGAAAAGAGAAACTGTATCGTGTTGTGATTGGATGCATGTTCGAAATAAACTCAAAGCATAAACCAAATAGCCGTCAGCAAACAAAGGCTCCTAATTTAGCTGCTGAAGTATGCAGTAACATATTGTGTCATTTTCCATTCTATTATTTTGTCAACATTATTAAGGACAAGTGGTAGAAAATTAATTATTAATCTACTTGTTAATTTACTGTTAATATCTGCTTACTTTCTCTTTTAACATGTTCTATCAACACTTCTGTTAAAATGTAATAATCACTTATTCTTCTGTTGTTTGATAAATTACATTAGTTTTGGATGATACCACAAATTTAGGTATCAATCCGATACCAAGTAGGATCATACATTGGTCGTATTCAAAGTCCTCATGTGTCCAGGGACATATTTCCTGAGTTTATGTACATGATATGAATTTAAAAAAAATATCGACGTAATCATAGTAGCATCGACTAGATACGTTCTTGTACTTGGTATCATTACAGTGGATGTCAGGTGTAGATCCACCAATGGCATTTGTTTACATTGTGACGCCGGTGAGCTACGGTGTGTAGTGAAGCATGTTCAGATATTCCTCGTCCTGCAGGGATGATACTTGTAAGAAACATACTTTATTTGTCGCCATGGAGGCGAGGATTAGTGATTTAGAATTTACCAGTACTTTTTAGAGGCGGTATAGTACCGAATATGATTCATTAGTATCGCGGTACTATACTAATACTGGTATACCGTACAACCCTAGGCCTCAACCCAATTGCTATGTAGTGGAAATGGGGTAGGATTAAAAAAGCTATGCTTCTTCCTACTCCTTTTCGAACATGTTGAAAAGAGAAACTGTATCGTGTTGTGATTGGATGAATGCTCGAACTAAACTCAAATCATAAACCAAATAGCCGTCAGTCAGCAAAGAAAAATCCATGAATCAGCTGCACCGTTTTATAAACCGCAGGGTACAAAGCCTGTCGATCTCACGATCCACTCTTCCCCCACTCGTGAACAAGACTCCGAGGTACTTGAACTCCTCCACTTGGGGCAAGATCTCCTCCCCAACCCGGAGATGGCACTCCACCCTTTTCCGGGAGAGAACCATGGACTCGGACTTGGAGGTGCTGATTCCCATCCCAGTCGCTTCACACTCGGCTGCGAACCGATCCAGCGAGAGCTGAAGAAGCCATCAGGACCACATCATCTGCAAATAGCAGAGACCTAATCCTGCAGCCACCAAACCAGATCCCCTCAACGCCCTGACTGCGCCTAGAAATTCTGTCCATAAAGGTTATGAACAGAATCGGTGACAAAGGGCAGCCTTGGCGGAGTCCAACCCTCACTGGAAACGTGTCCGACTTACTGCCGGCAATGCGGACCAAGCTCTGACACTGATTATATAGGGAGCGAACTGCCACAATAAGACAGTCCGATACCCCATACTCTCTGAGCACTCCCCACAGGACTTCCCGGGGTACACGGTCGAATGCCTTCTCCAAGTCCACAAAGCACATGTAGACTGGTTGGGCAAACTCCCATGCACCCTCAAGGACCCTGCCGAGAGTATAGAGCTGGTCCACAGTTCCACGACCAGGACGAAAACCACACTGTTCCTCCTGAATCCGAGGTTCGACTATCCGGCGTAGCCTCCTCTCCAGTACACCTGAATAGACCTTACCGGGAAGGCTGAGGAGTGTGATCCCACGATAGTTGGAACACACCCTCCGGTTCCCCTTCTTAAAGAGAGGAACCACCACCCCGGTCTGCCAATCCAGAGGTACCGCCCCCGATGTCCACGCGATGTTGCAGAGTCTTGTCAACCAAGACAGCCCCACAACATCCAGAGCCTTAAGGAACTCCGGGCGGATCTCATCCACCCCCGGGGCCTTGCGTAGGGGGAGAAAAAAGGAGCTGCTAATAGTTTGGAATTCACAGTGTATTGTTTCTTATGGAGTAATTTGCTTCAATGCATAAACTTTTCTATTTACAAACCCTGCTCAAAAATTAAGTTCGTAAGTCGTGGTGTGACAGTATAAGGTTACAAAATATTAGGTGTTTCAAATAAGGCTGAAACGACGAGTCAACGTCATCGATTACGTAAATATGTCGACGCCGTTTTTGTGCATCGACACGTCGCATACCATATTTCCTTGAATAGCCGCCCGGGCGCTAATTAATTTAAAAGCTCTTCTCACTCCTGCGCTTACCAAAAGGCGTGGGGTGAATTTAGGCCTGCGCTTATAAATTTGAGTGATGTAAGGATACCATCATGAAAAGCACATTTAATTTAAAAAAAACGTTATTATGGTCTTACCTTTACTTATGAGTCCATGCGCAGCTGCTTCTGATCAACTTGTTTATAGAAGTCTTCCTTATCTTTCTTCAGTTTTAAAAGTCTCTCTGTCTCGATGGAGATCTTCCTTTAAGTATTACCTCCTGCTTCGATTGAAAGTCCAGTTTAGAAAACTGTTTTATTTGAGATATGTAATCCTCCATGTTAAAAGTGCAAGCAAACGATCGCTGCTCACTCTTGTGGCTTGTTGTCTTCTTCTGCAGCACCGGTCTTCTGCAGTACCGGTAGTCGCAAAAAGGATCACTAGCGCCCTCTACCAGCAGGAGGCGGGAGTCATTTAATGACTCATATTTGACACACGCAGCTACGGTATATTAATAAAACATAGCTGCTTACTGTTCTTTTTAGCATATTCAATAGCTTGGACCTTAAATCCTACTGAATAGCTCTTAATCTTCTTCCCTTTATGCGATTTCAAATGATTGAAATCAGCCTCGTCCATTTTGAAAATGATGACAGGTGAAGTGTCACTCATGACGTGATGAGTTTGACCCGGCGGAAGTTGTAGACATATGCTAATTATTTTGCGAAACGAGTTTGACCCGGCGAAAATTCCAGACATGCACTAATAAAATTAATATTTTGCGAAACGAGTTTGATCCGGCGTTAATCCTGAGCCGGCGGTAAGGCCAAGCATGCGCTAATTATTTTGCAAAACGAGTTTGACCCGGCAGTAATTCGAGGCATTTCCTCTTACGTCATTGACATCAATAGATAGAATCCAAATCTCCTGAAAATGGTGGTGTCACTGAATGACATTTGTCTTTATCTTTCCCAGGGGACTTATGTCAAACACCAGCAGGCTTCGAAAAATTCCAGGCGGAGTGTTACGGAAAGTTTCAGGCAGAGTGTTCGGGCCGCTGCTGGGAACGTCTGTTATACTTGCCAACTCTCCCGGATTTTCCGGGAGACTCCCGAAATTCAGCGCCTCTCCCGAAAACCTCCCGGGACAAATTTTCTCCCGAAATTCAGGCGGACTCAGGTCCATGCGGACCTGAGTCCGCTTTCCCGCAAAATAAACAGCGTACCTGCCCAATCACGTTATAACTGTAGAATGATCTAGGGCGAGTTCTTGGTTTCTTATGTGGGTTTATTGTTAGGCAGTTTCATTAACGTCCTCCCAGACCCAGCGCGGCAACAACACACAACTACAGCAGTCACGTCTACCGTAAAGCAGTTTGTCTGCCGTAAACAGCAATGTTGTGACACTCTTAAACAGGACAATACTGCCATCTAGTGCATTTGATGAAAGCACTTTTGTGCGTGCCACACAGCAATGCATCATCAGCATGGTTAGAAAAATAGTGACAGAGAATAGAACAAGGATGGACAATTCAACCCTTAACTCAACAATGAGTAGATGAGTGTTATCTGTGTGTATATGTGTAAATAAATGAACACTGAAATTCAAGTATTTATTTTATATATATATATATATATATATATATATATATATATATATACATATATATATATATAATAAAATAAATATATATTTATAGCTAGAATTCACTGAAAGTCAAGTATTTCTTGTATATATATATATATGTGTATAATATATATATATATATATATATATATATATATATATATATATATATATATATATATATATATATATATATATATATATATATATATACATATATATATATATAATATGAAATACTTGACTTAGTGAATTCTAGCTGTAAATATACTCCTCCCCTCTTAACCACGCCCCCAACCACGCCCCGCCCCCAACAACGCCCCCTGCCCCCACAACTCCCGAAATCGGAGGTCTCAAGGTTGGCAAGTATGACGTCTGTCTTTGTGGTAACGTGCAAAAAATATTAATTAATATATAATACTGTTAAATGTCTGTACTTTAAATCAACATTATTGTTGAAACCATTTCACTACAATATTGTGTGTGCTGCTGTCCTGTGTCAAAGCCGAAGTGTTATCGATCGCTGTCAATGACGTAAGAGGAAATGACGTAAGAGAAAATGCCCCCGGAAGTAAATGGGGGGGAAGGTTTTTGTAGGGGGAAGAAATTTGGCGTGACAGCGCCAATTCAAGGAAATACGCACTTTTTTGTATTGGATGTTTATCTTTATTTTTGCACATTTTAAAGCAAAGTAAGCAATACTTTTACTTTTGAAATGCTTATACTATTGCAGAATATTAAGATTCGCACTGTATGTTTATTTTATATTTGCACATTAAAAAGCAAATAAGCTACTTTTAATTTTGTTAAATGTTAAAAGTTTTAAATGTTTACATTGTTACAGAATATTTTGTCATGTTGTTGTCAATGTTGACTGAGTGGCCATACTTTTTTTTTTTTTGTAAATAAAAGCCATGCCTTTTGAAAAAAACTGGCCTACATTTATTTTTTTCATCTTCATTTTAAATAAAAAAAATAATCGGTAAAAGGAAAAATAATCTATAGATTAACCGATTAATCGAAAAAATAATCTATAGATTAATGGATAGAAAAATAATCGTTAGCTGCAGCCTTAGTTTCAAAGCACAACAGGCCATACTTTTTTTTTTTTTGTAAATAAAAGCCATGCCTTTTGAAAAAACTGGCCTACATTTATTTTTTCTTCTTCATTTTAAATAAAAAAATAAAAAATCGGTAAAATGAAAAATAATCTATAAATTAACCGATTAATCGAAAAAATAATCTATAGATTAACTGATTCATCAAAAAAATAATCCATTTAATGGATAGAAAAATAATCGTTAGCTGCAGCCTTAGTTTCAAAGCACAACAGGCCATACTTTTTTTTTTTTTGTAAATAAAAGCCATGCCTTTTGAAAAAACTGGCCTACATTTATTTTTTTCATCTTCATTTTAAATTAAAAAAAATAATCGGTAAAAGGAAAAATAATCTATAGATTAACCGATTAATCGAAAAAATAATCTATAGATTAATGGATAGAAAAATAATCGTTAGCTGCAGCCTTAGTTTCAAAGCACAACAGGCCATACTTTTTTTTTTTTTGTAAATAAAAGCCATGCCTTTTGAAAAAACTGGCCTACATTTATTTTTTCTTCTTCATTTTAAATAAAAAAAAAAAATCGGTAAAATGAAAAATAATCTATAGATTAACCGATTAATCGAAAAAATAATCTATAGATTAACTGATTCATCAAAAAAATAATCCATTTAATGGATAGAAAAATAATCGTTAGCTGCAGCCTTAGTTTCAAAGCACAACAGGCCATACTTTTTTTTTTTGTAAATAAAAGCCATGCCTTTTGAAAAAAACTGGCCTTCATTTATTTTTTTCATCTTCATTTTAAATAAAAAAAATAATTGGTAAAAGGAAAAATAATCTATAGATTAACCGATTAATCGAAAAAATAATCTATAGATTAATGGATAGAAAAATAATCGTTAGCTGCAGCGTTAGTTTCAAAGCACAACAGATAGGGGGCGCCACTAAATAAGGACACCCAATAGGGTTTATAAGTCCATTACTACGAACTTGTATCGCCTGCAGCGATACAAGTTGGGGACGACCCGAGGGAGGTCCACACGCTGTCCGCTCACAAAGATCGCCGCAGCCGAGACGATTTGGCATTCACACACACGACCCCGCGCCGCAGCACGCCGCCGTACACGCCGCCACCGGTTCACTTCATTTGGCTGGGAGAAAGACAGTCTCCCTGTACAATGTTGACGACGAGGGCGCCGTGTTTAGAGATGCAAGGCAGCGCGGGGACAAAGAATTGGAATTCCTGGGTGGACTATCAGTAAAGGTTATTAAGCCGTTGTTGATGCGTCCATTTGTCGCGGCTGTATCCAGCAGTGTGACATTTATCAAGTATGTCCGGCTAAATGTCACCCAGAGAGGGAGCTTGCTGTCCTGTTCCTAATTAGGACCCTGAAAGTCACACTGAAAGTCCCTCTCATCCACTCCTCCACTCCGGGACAACATTGATCTCTTTCTCGGCGTCCCCGCCCTTAGCAGGGAGTGCACCGTGAGCAAACTTTGGGCTTTAAAAATTGATTGGGCGATGGGGATAAAGTGCAGACAAATGGGGAGGGATGTAGGCCATCCGTCACGGACGCGGGGCTCATTGTTTGCAGATTGCAACCTCTGGGAGAGCCGGCTTCCTTGCTTGCTTCCTTCCTTCCTTCTTTTCCTTTCTCCGCCCCCGACGGGCTCCACAAATCACGGGCAGGCGGGGGAGCGCGGCGCGTAAGGCAGGGCCCGGACTGGGAATAGTCCTGAAAGCGGGGCGCGGGGGCCTCAGCTGCAGCGAACAAACTGCCGAGCTTGTACAAATTCGCCCCCTCTCGCCTCCCGTGTCGCCATCCAAACTTCCAAATTGATTTCAGGGCAAGAGTTATGAAATAATGCAGTGCAGAAATGTCAGCATTCATCACGTTCAATATGCAATTCTTATTGTGTGAATTCAGCATAGCATTTTATTACTTGATAGCGTTTCACTGCTCCCATGTTCACTTTTGCTTTCTGTTCTTGTCTGATATTTGATATTTCACATTCAAGATTATGTTTTGTTTGGTATTTGTTTTGTAACTTTTTAGCTTATTTAGAAAATAATTATTTGATTTTGTGTTAAAGACTCTCTTGCAATTAAACATCAATGTGAAAAACGGTTGTTTTAAATCATACTCATAATTTATTCATGGAGGTATTTTAGTGAGAAATATTGTTTAATGTGATATGTGTATTTTAATAATTTTTGTATTTAAAAAAAAAAATTTGATACCTTGTTGCTGTTTTTATTAAAATGACAAAGACTGTATGATTAAACTTCAATATAAAAACATTTCTGACTGTGTTAAATCATGAATATGAATAATATATGCTTGCAGTTTAGTAGGACATAATATTTTACATAACATGTCTATTTTAATACTTTGGGAATTTTGTAGTAACATTTTTACCAGATTTTTTTATTACGATTATTTGATGCCTTGCGGCTATTTTTCAATACAATGATAATCATTAAATAATGACTATACAATTAAACTTCAGTATAAAGCAAGTTTTAATTTTTACTGACTATTTTGTAGTCATATTGATGGATTGATTTTTTATTTTGCTGGTATTTTAGTAGGAAATGTTATTTTATGTGACATTTCTATTTTAATAAATTGGGAATTTTTTAGGAACATTTTTATATGATTTTTCTATTATGATTATTCAATACAGTGTTTCTGGGTTTTGTTTTGTTTTACTACAATGACTATTACAATTACAATTAAACTTAAATATTTTTTTATTTTTTATTTTGACTGACTGTTTTTAATCATATATATAATTAATTTATGGTGGTATTTTAGTGGGAAGTATTTGATTTATGTATCTATTTTAATATTTTTTTAAATGTATTTATAACATTTTTACCTGATATTTTTGATATACATATATTTGTTTCCTTGGTGCTGTTTGAATACAATAATAATCAATAAATAATAACTACCTTGCAATTAACTGTTAATATTAAAACAAAAAAATAATAATTGCTGTTAATTTAGTTGCTGTTTTTCTTAACAAAATAAAAAAGTATTAAATAATGACTACCTTGCAATCAAATGTCAGTAGAAACAACTTGACATTTTCACCAAAAAAATGTGATCATATTTATAATTGATTCATAGAGGTATTTTAGGGGGAGAAATAATTTTCAATTTCGTGTCTATTTTGATATTTTTTAAATTGATCTGGTAACATTTTTACCTGTTCTATTAATACGTATTTGACTCCCTGTTGCTGTTTTTGTTTGAATACAATAATAACCATTACATATTAACTACAGCATCTTGCAAATAAACAACACATGTATATTTTTATTTTGACTGACTATTTTTAGTCATATCTATAATTTTTTTTGTAGTATTTCAGTGGGATTATGTTATGTGTCTATTTAATTTTTACATTTATTTTTTAGCAACATTGTTAATGTCATTAAGAATAATTTAAAAAAAATTACTATCTTGCAATTAAGCGTGAATACATCTTTTTTTTAGTTGATTGACAGTTTTTAGTCATACTTATATTTGTTTTAGTATTTTTAGTATTTTAGTGTGATTATCACATGCGTCTATTTTAATATTTTTAAAAATGTCATTATTTGATTCTCTGTTGCTGTTTTTTTTATTACAATAATAATCATTCTATCTTGCAAATTGAATGTCAACATAAAAAATAGGGCTGTCGAATTTAACATGTGACCAGTCATGAAAAATGTTTCATCAATCATGTATAAATGCAGATTATTCATGCAAATAATTTTGACCTCACATGCTCCTTTACCTTAACGGTGGATGGCTACCTGAGAGGCGGCGGGGGTTGTCAAACGGTCAGTGATCAGGTCAGTGCATGAAAAGGTGAGTGAGGAGACTCCGACTGGTGTGCTCACTGGCAAATTTCACTACAAAATAAAATGCTCCAAAATCCTATTTTAGCTATTTTTCGTCTATATTAAGCATTTTTAAGCATTAAAATGCCCAAGTGCCCGTCAAATGTTAATAATGTGGCGGACAGTAGACGCCTACCTTTAGGAGTGTGAAGGTGACTATGTGGGAGAGTTCTAGCTGCATTTTGGCTGTTAAATGAGGGTGATTGTCGGCCATATTGACATTCAAAAAGTAGGCTCCGCTGCAAATCAAATCAAGCAATTTCACAGCCCACGGCTCATCTTGAAACCCAGTCCAGAACCCCCTTTGGAGGCCAGTGTGTATGGGCAACAAAGGTCCACCACCTTGCAGGCCGGCATGATCAACTTTCCCCGGGCTACAGCCGGTGTTCTGGCGAGAGGTGCTCCCCATTGGAATTCATGCACCCCCTTGCAACTGCGTATGTGCATTATTTCCTGGGACTGCATATATATTGATCCGCATTAAAGGACTCTTTCACGTGATTAACGTTACACTAACTCATGCAATATTATACAAATAATAAATGTAATATACATGTTTCACACTACAAAGTATGATTAGGTCAATTGGAGTGTCTAATCGGTGGTTCTTTAACTTTAATTGGTCATGAATGGGCCACCCATGGAACATTCCATCCATCCATCCATCCATCTTCTTCCGCTTATCAGAGGTCGGGTCGCGGGGGCAGCAGCCTAAGCAGGGAAGCCCAGACTTCCCTCTCCCCAGCCACTTTGTCCAGCTCCTCCCGGGGGATCCCGAGGCGTTCCCAGGCCAGCCGGGAGACATAGTCTTCCCAACGTGTCCTGGGTCTTCCCCGTGGCCTCCTACCGGTTGGACGTGCCCTAAACACCTCCCTAGGGAGGCGATCAGGTGGCATCCTGACCAGATGCCCGAACCACCTCAGCTGGCTCCTCTCCATGTGGAGGAGCAGCGGCTTTACTTTGAGCTCCCCCCGGATGACAGAGCTTCTCACCCTATCTCTAAGGGAGAGCCCCGCCACCCGGCGGAGGAAACTCATTTCGGCCGCTTGTACCCGTGATCTTGTCCTTTCGGTCATAACCCAAAGCTCATGACCATAGTTGAGGATGGGAACGTAGATCGACCGGTAAATTGAGAGCTTTGCCTTCCGGCTCAGCTCCTTCTTCACCACAACGGATCGATACAGCGTCCGCATTACTGAAGACGCCGCACCGATCCGCCTGTCGATCTCACGATCCACTCTTCCCTAACTCATGAACAAGACTCCGAGGTACTTGAACTCCTCTACCTGGGGCTGGGTCTCTTCCGCAACCCGGAGATGGCACTCCACCCTTTTCCGGGCGAGAACCATGGACTCGGACTTGGAGGTGCTGATTCTCATCCCAGTCGCTTCACACTCAGCTACGAACCGATCCAGCGACAGCTGAAGATCCTGGCCAGTTGAAGCCATCAGGACCACATCATCTGCAAAAAGCAGAGATCTAATCCTGCAGCCACCAAACCAGATACCCTCGACGTCGTGACTGCGCCTAGAAATTATGTCCATAAAAGTTATGAACAGAATGGGTGACAAAGGGCAGCCTTGGCGGAGTCCAACCCTCACTGGAAACGTGTCCGACTTACTACCGGCAATGCGGACCAAGCTCTGACACTGAGCATACAGGGAGCGGACCGCCAAAATCAGACAGTCTGATACCCCATACTCTCTGAGCACTCCCCACAGGACTTCCCGAGGGACACGGTCGAATGCCTTCTCCAAGTCCACAAAGCACATGTAGACTGGTTGGGCAAACTCCCATGCACCCTCAAGGACCCAGCCGAGAGTATAGAGCTGGTCCACAGTTCCAGGACCAGGACGAAAACCACACTGTTCCTCCTGAATCCGAGGTTCGACTATCCGGCGTAGCCTCCTCTCCAGTACACCTGAATAGACCTTACCGGGAAGGCTGAGGAGTGTGATCCCACGATAGTTAGAACACACCCTCCGGTTCCCCTTCTTAAAGAGAGGAACCACCACCCCGGTCTGCCAATCCAGAGGTACCGCCCCCGATGTCCACGCGTCCACCATGGAACACTGTTGTTTTGTATAGTCCCAAAAAAACCGGAGCTAAAAGCATCATGTAATGAAATAAAAGATGAAATGTTAATAATAATAATGAACAAAACCACAAAGATGTGTCTTTATGAATATAGATAAATAGGTTATACTTGTATAGCGCTTTTCTACCTTCAAGGTACTCAAAGCGCTTTGACACTACTTCCACATTCACACACACATTCACACACTGATGGCGGGAGTTGCCTTGCAAGGCGCTAACCACGACCCATCAGGAGCAAGGGTGAAGTGTCTTGCTCAAGGATACGACGGACATGACTAGGTAGGTAGAAGCTGGGGATGGAACCAGGAACCCTCAGGTTGCTGGCACGGCCACTCTCCCAACAGCGCCACACCGTCCCAGATAAGGTTTATTTAACCTTTTTATGAGACTGTTTTAATACAAATTACATGCTGACGGCAAGTTCAGATTATGCGTGTGCACGTGCTGACAGTTTAGCTTGCTGTTTTCGTTGTGTAATTTTGATAACGAAGACATTTTTGACCTGTTTGTTTGATATAAATATATATAAGTATATGCATATATGTATATGGTTGTATATGTATATATATAATATACATATCAATATGTGTGTATATATATGTGTGTGTGTATATATATATATATATATATATATATATATATATATATATATATATATATATATATATGTATGTGTGGGAAAAAAAAATCACAAGACTATTTCATCTCTACAGGCCTGTTTCATGAGGGGAGGTACCCTCAATCATCTCCTGATGATTGAAGTGCTCTAAAACTTGCTGGTAGACGGCTGCGTTGACCCTGGATCTCAGGAAACTGAGTGGACCGACACCAGCAGATGACATGGCACCCCAAACCATCACTGATGGTGGAAACTTTACACTAGACTTCAGGCAACGTGGATCCTGTGCCTCTCCTGTCTTCCTCCAGACTCTGGGACCTCGATTTCCAAAGGAAATGCAAAATTTGCATGGTTGGGTGATGGTTTGGGGTGCCATGTCATCTGCTGGTGTCGGTCCACTCAGTTTCCTGAGATCCAGGGTCAACGCAGCCGTCTACCAGCAAGTTTTAGAGCACTTCATGCTTCCTGCTGCTGACCTGCTCTATGGAGATGGAGATTTCAAGTTCCAACAGGACTTGGCGCCTGCACACAGCGCAAAATCTACCCGTGCCTGGTTTACAGACCATGGTATTTCTGTTCTAAATTGGCCCGCCAACTCCCCTGACCTTAGCCCCATAGAAAATCTGTGGGGTATTGTGAAAAGGAAGATGCAGAATGCCAGACCCAAAAACGCAGAAGAGTTGAAGGCCACTATCAGAGCAACCTGGGCTCTCATAACACCTGAGCAGTGCCAGAAACTCATCGACTCCATGCCACGCCGCATTAACGCAGTAATTGAGGCAAAAGGAGCTCCAACCAAGTATTGAGTATTGTACATGCTCATATTTTTCATTTTCATACTTTTCAGTTGGCCAACATTTCTAAAAATCCCTTTTTTGTATTAGCCTTAAGTAATATTCTAATTTTGTGACACACGGAATTTTGGATTTTCATTTGTTGCCACTTCAAATCATCAAAATTAAATGAAATAAACATTTGAATGCATCAGTCTGTGTGCAATGAATAAATATAATGTACAAGTTACACCTTTTGAATGCAATTACTGAAATAAATCAAGTTTTTCAAAATATTCTAATTTACTGGCTTTTACCTGTATATATACATTTATATACATCAATATACATAGTGTCTTCAAAGTGTTCATTGTTTTACTAAAATAGAGACTTGGAACCAATTAGAGGCTGTAAGCAATTATTCATGTTCACATTGTTTCTTATGGGGAACTCTGCTTCACTATACGAACTTTGCAATTCACGAACCATGTTCCAGAACCAATTCAGTTGGTAACTCAGAGACCAAAACCAATCAGAGTGTGCTGTTCAGTATCGTGGCCGCTGATTGGCTCAGCCTCAGGCAGTATGATTATAATGGATTACACGAGCATGTAGGTGACAAAAGGTTGTTACTTCATGTCTGGAGGGCTCACATAATGTGGAAAAAAAAACATATTCAGAAGGTCGTAAACAAATGTGCACTAGCTATGAAAATGTTAGGTATACAATTAACGACTCCTATTTTGCGAAAATTAATTGAGCGCAGCCATGTGTGACACCAATTAACAGCAATAAACAAGGGACGACTGTACATTTTTTTTTTCATCTTTAATGTCCAGAATGTAACAAAGTGGCCCCTCTTTCATTAACCAGTATGCTAACGCTTGCACACCCCTGTTTCAGAGCTCCAATGCCGGAGGCACTGGCAGTAATAACAGTAATAACAGTAATAGTAAATTCCTTTCAACTCCAACGACTTTGCGAGTGGAAGCGTTTGCACTCGGCTATTGATGTCTTTTTCATTACTCTCTATCAAATGGAATTTCCCACAAGACAAGTAAAGGCGGTGAAATCGCCCCACGTGCGATTCAATTCGCAGGGTCAAGTTTTGTACCCCCCTCTCTCGAATAAACACGTAGATTATACCATACCAAACAACCAGCCCGTGTAATCGGACTTAATGAAGATCATGTTTAGTTGTATGGAATTGATTTGCCCAGGCGTGAACGGGCCTTCTTTTTACGCACAAACAACTCCAGCAACGCAACACTCTCGTTTTGTTTTGGTAGGACCCGAATATTTTTATTGCAAGGCTCAGATTTGAATTGGCCTCAGCTGTGGGGCCTTTGAGGAAAAAGTATGAGCGTGCAGAGAAGGACAAACAAAAAGAAGAAGAAAGAATATTGCTTCTGAGTCACTTCCCATTCGGAGGAAAATAAACTGGGGGGTTGCATTCGAGCGCTGGACTGTCGCAGTTCTAACCATTGCATGGGGAGACTGCAGCGGTCCAGTATGGAGCTCCTAATGGGGAGGGTTGTTGCATTAATGTGGAGTGAGCTACCCCAGTGGTGAGTATCAGGAGACCTCCTACTTGCGGGGAGACGGAGCCAAAAGCAGAGCCAAGGGCTCGAGGGGGGAGGGTATGTGACGCCGGAGATTGATGATAGTCGGGGTGCGCAAAAGTACGGGGGGAATTTATGATGTTTCCTTCTCAGATAATCACGTATCAGTTGTGTATTGCATGGTGGGTGTCAAGACTTGGACTATGGCGTGGTTTGTTCTCCCCGTGGTGCAAATGAACATTTGGACCAGACATGGCGTGAAGGTGAAGACATTATTTATTTTACACTAACAAAGGAACAAAAAGCGCGCTCAAGGCGGAAGCACAAACTTGACTAACGAAACAAAAAGACTTGCACGTGGGCAAAAAACTATGGACATGAACAAAAGTCGCTAACTGTGGCATGAATAGAAAATAACTTACCGTATTTTCCGCACCATTAGCCGCACCTAAAAACCACAAATTTACTCAAAAGCTGACAGTGCGGCTTTTAACCCGGTGCGCTTTATATATGGATAAATATTAAGATTCATTTTCATAAAGTTTCGGTCTCGTAACTACGGTAAACAGCCGCCATCTTTTTTCCCGGTAGAACAGGAAGCGCTTCTTCTTCTACGCAAGCAACCGCCAAGGTAAGCACCCGCCCCCATAGAACAGGAAGCGCTTCTTCTTCTACTGTAAGCAACCACCCGCCCGCGTAGAAGAAGAAAAAGCGCGCGGATATTACCGTACGTTTCATTTCCTGTTTACATCTGTAAAGACCACAAAATGGCTCCTACTAAGCGACAAGGATCCGGTTCATGAAAAGACGCAATCTCTCCATCCGCACACGGATTACTATTTCACAGCAACTGATATTCCTGTGAACCGCACTGTGGATACAACGGGAGCACGTACGGTGAATATTCGCACGACAGGGAATGAGAAGTCGTCCTTCACTGTGGTTCTAGCTTGCCATGCTAATGGCCAGAAACTTCCACCCATGGTGATATTCAAAAGGAAGACCTTGCCAAAAGAGACCTTTCCAGCCGGCGTCATCATAAAAGCTAACTCGAAGGGATGGATGGATGAAGAAAAGATGAGCGAGTGGTTAAGGGAAGTTTACGCGAAGAGGCCGGGTGGCTTTTTTCACACAGCTCCGTCCATGTTGATATACGACTCTATGCGCGCCCACATCACAGATGGTGTCAAAAAACAAGTGAAGCACACAAATACAACACTCGCTGTCATTCCGGGTGGATTAACCAAAGAACTCCAACCGCTGGATATTGGTGTCAACAGGGCATTCAAATCACGACTGCGAACGGCGTGGGAACAATGGATGACCGAAGGCGAACACACCTTCACTAAGACAGGCAGACAGCGCCGGACGACATACGCCAACATCTGCCAGTGGATCGTAAATGCCTGGGCAGATATTTCGGTCACAACTGTGGTCCGAGCTTTCCGGAAGGCAGGATTCACAGAACTGCTGAACAGTGACACTGACTCCGATGACTTCGACGAGACGGAACCGGCCATTTTGGATTTGCCCAACTTTTCAATTCGGACACCGAAGACGAAGAATTCGAAGGATTTACGAATGAAGAATAACTTCAGAAGGTGAGCGCTATGTTTATTTTGTGTATTGTGACATTAACGTTCGAGCAACATTATGTTGCTATTGCTCTGCACTATTTTGAATTTTACTATGTTTGTGATTGCACATTTGCGTACATTTTGGGACTGAGTTGTTAGAACGCTGGTTTTTAATATATTATTAAAGTTTGACTGACCTATCTGACTGTTTTTTTGACATTCCCTTTAGCGCAGCGTAGGCGCGGCTTATAGTCCGGGGCGGCTTATAGGTGGACAAAGTTTTGAAATATGCCATTCATTGAAGGTGCGGCTAATAATCCGGTGCGCCTTATAGTGCGGAAAATACGGTACTTGACATGGCATGAAGTGCGCAGAGGTAAACAGGGTGAGAAGCAGAAAGTCAGGGGTATGATGTCGCCAGAACGACAAACTGAAAACAATGAACTTAAATACTCGTGACATGATTAGTGAAAACAGGTGCGTGACTCAAAACGTGAAACAGGTGCGTGACGTGACAGGTGAAAACTAATGGGTTGCTATGGTGACAAGCAAGAGTGCACAATGAGTCCAAACGTGGAACAGGTGAAACTAATGGGTAACTATGGAAACAAGACAAGGGAGTGGAAAGCCAGAAACTAAAGAGTCCAATAACTAAACAAAACAAAACATGATTACACAGACATGACAGTGGGTAGCGACAATGACATAAAATGTACGTCCCATCGGTGCCATTTGGAAATGAAACGTATAAATCGGGGGTGTCAAACTCATTTTAGAACAGGGGGGGGCACGTGGAGAAAAATCTACTCCCAAGTGGGCCGGACTGGTAAAATCACAGCACGTTAACTTAAAAATAAAGACAACTTCTTGTGTTATGATCCGCTGCCCGGATCATATTTTTGTTTACGTTTTCGAGGCACTTGTGTTTTTTGTTAGTTTTGGACTCCTTGAGTGCCTGTTTTGTACACCTGAGTTTGTTGCCATGGCTGCTTATTGTTTTCACCTGCCGAGTGTGTTCCCGACACGCACCTGTTGGTCATCACTCACATTATTATTTAAGCCTGCCTTCCCTGTCATTCTGTCTTGCTTCCTAGTTTGTTCTCGTACAACAGATGACGACTTTTGTTTCCTGCTCTTGTTACTTGCTAGCTCCCACGCTAGCCCATTTAGTTTTTTGCCTTAAGTGCTATGAGCACGTTTTTGTTTGTTCCCTTTTGATTTAATTCTTAATAAATCATTTTTCCTACCTGCACGCTGTGTCTGACGCCCGTCTGCATTCCTGGGAGAACGAGCCCCGCATCACCATGCCGCCCCGGTCGTCACAGATTGTAGAACAAGCACATTCTGAAAATGTACAAAAAAACCCTGCTCAGTGGCCTAGTGGTTAGAGTGTCCGCTCTGAGATCGGTAGGTCGTGAGTTCAAACCCCGACCGAGTCATACCAGACTATAAAAATAGGACCCATTACCTCCCTGTTTGGCATTCAGCATCAAGTGTTGGAATTGGGGGTTAAATCACCAAAAATTATTCCCGGGCGCGGCCACCGCTTCTGCTCTCTGCTCCCCTCACCTCCCAGGGGGGGGAGGGTGATGGGTCAAATGCAGAGGATAAACTCACCACACCTAGTGTGTGTGTGTGACAATCATTGGTACTTTAACTTTAATAATGTTGTTGGGTTTTTTTTTACACTTACATGTTGCAGTTAGGGATGTCCGAAAATATTGGACTGCCGATATTATCGGCCCATAAATGCTTTAAAATGTGATATCGGAAATTATCGGTATCGGTTTCAAAAAGTAAAATGTATGACTTTGTAAAACGCAGCTGTGTACACGGACGTAGGGAGAAGTACAGAGCGCCAATAAACCTTAGAGGCATTGCCTTTGCATGCCGGCCCAATCACATAATATCTACGGCTTTTCACACACACAAGTGAATGCAACCCATACTTGGTTTTTTAATTGATTGAAATTTTTATAAGTAGATTGCACAGTGAAGTACATATTCCGTACAATTGACCACTAAATGGTAACACCCCAATAAGTTTTTCAACTTGTTTAAGTTGGGGTCCACTTAAATTGATTCGTGATACAACATCCATATAGGTCACACTGAGGGTGGCCGTATAAACAACTTTAACACTGTTACAAATATGCGCCACACTGTGTGTGAATTACGGAGAAATTATGACTTAGCTGCAGCTCCACGCTACGTAACTGTCATGTCTGTGTGATCATGTTTTATTTTAGTCATGTTCGGTTTTGTTTTTGGACTTTTTGTGCACCTTTGTTTTGTTTTGTCACCATAGCAACCATTAGTTTTCACCTGTCACGTCACGCACCTGTTTCACGTTTTGAGTCACGCACCTGTTTTCGTTAATCATGTCTATAGTATTTAAGTTCCTTGTTTTCAGTTTGTCGTTCTGACGACATCCTCACATTTATGCTCTGTCCATTCCTGACACTTCTTTCCATGTCCATCCTTCATGCTACTATTTTTGTCCAAGCCAAGTAAGTTTTTGTTCCATGTTTATAGTCTTTTTGGTTTGATAGTTTGTTCTCCGCCATTGTGCGCACCTTTTGTTTACTTCCTTTTTTTGCAGTTATAGTCTTTAAATAAAAAAATGTACTTACATTCCCGTCTCGCCCGAGCCAACTTTCCGTTGCATCCCGGAAAAGCTAACACCCAAGACCAAGTCATGACAGTAACATGGAGCCCTTGCCTTTTGACCAATCCCTGAGGAGACTAGAGATGTCCGATAATATCAGCCTGCCGATATTATCGGCTGATAAATGCCTTAAAATGTAATATCGGAAATTATCGGTATCGTTTTTTTTAATCATCGGTATCGTTTTTTTTTTTTTTTTAATTTATTTATTTATTTCGTTTTTATTAAATCAACATAAGAAAACACACGATACACTTAAATTAGTGCACCAACCCAAAAAAAAAACCTCCCCCATCTACACTCATTTACACTCATTCACACAAAAGGGTTGTTTCTTTCTGTTATTAATATTCTGGTTCCTACATTATATATCAATATATATCAATACAGTCTGCAAGGGATACAGTCCGTAAGCACACATGATTGTGTGTGCTGCTGGTCCACTAATAGTACTAACATTTAACAGTTAATTTGACTCATTTTCATTAATTACCAGTTTCTATGTAACTGTTTTTTAATTGTTTTACTTTCTTTTTTATTCAAGAATTTTTTTTAAATTTATTTATCTTATTTTTTTATTTTATTTTTTTAAAGTACCTTATCTTCACCATACCTGGTTGTCCTAATTAGGCATAATAATGTGTTAATTCCACGACTGTATATATCGGTTGATATCGGTATCGGTAATTAAAGAGTTGGACAATATCGGAATATCGGATATCGGCAAAAAGCCATTATCGGACATCCCTAGAGGAGACCCTTTGAAACCGGGTTGTCCGTACTCTTTTTGTACACGACTCTGTTTCAAACATGTTTTATGGAAAAATACCTGGAATAAGTAAATATAACAACTCTTAGTTTGAAAGATTTGAAAGAAAAACAACCCAGTTTATTGCAAAAAAGCATTGATTTGAATTGGGGTCATTTTTGCTATTATGACATCATCTAAAAGTTCATTGTGCATAATAGTGGGCCTTTAAATGTGGATAAAACTGCACATTTATTAATCCTCTCTTAGCAAACATTCACTGTGGTTTTTTCCCCCCCCCCATCAGTTATTAAAAGCTGTCAAGTCGTGGTTGGATTTCACTCCATCATCCCCAGGAGTTGGCGCCTCTTGGAGCGGTCCTGAGGAGAGTATGCCTCCCGCACGCCATCAATTAAACACCAACTATGTGGAGGGGGGGGGTCAGGAGAATATGCACGGAGTCTCACTTTGTGCCTTTTATAAATGATCACGTCGGTAAAGAGCTACATTTGCTATGTATGGTTTGTTGCTTGGGAGATTGCTCTAATAGGGGCGTCAGAGGGCTTGCTGGCGAGAGCCCAGCGATCATTCATCAGATTTTTTTAAAGAGCTCTTTAGATAGGCAATATTAAAAAGGCACATTTAGCAACACTACAATCCCTAAGTATCTTTGCTGGGGCTATTGGAAGTCCTAAGTGGAGTCAATTGTCAGGGGGGGGCTGTGCTCATGCATCACCGAGGGGCCGCTTTAAATCTAAAAGTGAGAAAGTGTTGACATTTTTGCAAGGATAAATCCACTATATTGTCATCACTCCTCATTAGTGTTCTCTCTATAATACCATCTTAACATGAAAATATACTCTTACTTCTGAACCGAGGGTGTCCAAACTTTCTTCCACTGAGAAATTAAAGCGCGTGGCGGTCATGTTGATATTTTTCACTATCAAAACCAATACAATATTTATTGTAACAATTTGGGCTACCCTCACTTTTGGTAAATGTTAAAGGCCTACTGAAATGTGATTTTCTTATTTAAACGGGGATAGCAGGTCCATTCTATGTGTCATACTTGATCATTTCGCGATATTGCCATATTTTTGCTGAAAGGATTTAGTAGAGAACATCGACGATAAAGTTCGCAACTTTTGGTCGCTGATAAAAAAGCCTTGCCTGTACCGGAAGTAGCAGACGAGTAGCGTGACGTCACAGGTTGTGGAGCTCCTCACATCCGCACATTGTTTACAATCATGGCCACCAGCAGCGAGAGCGATACGGACCGAGAAAGCGACGATTTCCCCATTAATTTGAGCGAGGATGAAAGATTCGTGGATGAGGAAAGTGAGAGTGAAGGACTAGAGGGCAGTGGGAGCGATTCAGATAGGGAAGATGCTGTGAGAGGCGGGTGGGACCTGATATTCAGCTGGGAATGACTAAAACAGTAAATAAACACAAGACACATATATACTCTATTAGCCACAACACAACCAGGCTTATATTTAATATGCCACAAATTAATCCCGCATAACAAACACCTCCCCCCTCCCGTCCATATAACCCGCCAATACAACTCAAACACCTGCACAACACACTCAATCCCACAGCCCAAAGTACCGTTCACCTCCCCAAAGTTCATACAGCACATATATTTCCCCAAAGTCCCCAAAGTTAGGTACGTGACATGCACATAGCGGCACGCACGTATGGGCAAGCGATCAAATGTTTGGAAGCTGCAGCTGCATGCGTACTCACGGTACCGTGTCTGCGTATCCTCAAAGTTCTCCTGGTAAGAGTCTCTGTTGTCCCAGTTCTCCACAGGCCAATGGTAAAGCTTGACTGTCATCTTTCGGGAATGTAAACAATGAAACACCGGCTGTGTTATCCGGCACAACAGTCAGGGGGTGCATTCTACGGCGGGGGTGCGTCATCCGGCACAACACCTATATATATATATATATATATACATATATACACACATATACATACATATATATATATATATATATATATATATATATATATATATATATATATATATATATATATATATATATATATATATATATATATATATATATATATATATATATAGCCCAGACAGAGCGACTCCAAAACCAACAAAGACTGTAACTGTCGAAAGAAACCTGATTGCCCTCTCAACGGGGGGTGCTTACAAGCATCAGTTGTCTACCAATCTAAGGTAATACGCAAGGACATTAACACATCCGACACATATGTAGGATTAACCGAGGGAGAATTCAAAACCAGATGGAACAATCACAAGGCTTCTTTCAGGAACAAAAACCTGCGAAATACCACAGAACTCAGCAAACACATTTGGGACCTCAAAGACAATAATGTTGAATATTCAATAACATGGCAAATTCTTGCATCCAGCACACCTTACAATAGTGGTAATAAAAGATGCAACCTATGCTTGAAAGAGAAACTGTTTATTATTTACCGTCCAGACCTGTCATCCCTCAACAAGCGCAGCGAAATTGTAACAACATGCCGCCATAGACGGAAACACCTCCTAGGTAACACATGAGCCAATCACCACACCCCTAGGCCAGCCTGTACCCACCCACTCTGTGCCCTATATAAACCATGGTATGTGAATGCTCCCATTAAAATCTCCTGATGATTGAGGGTACCCCCCCTCATGAAACAGGCCTGTAGAGATGAAATAGTCTTGTGATTTTTTTTCCCACACATACATATATATATATATATATATATATATATATATATATATATATATATATATATATATATATATATATACATACATACATACACACACATATACATACACACTTATATATATATATATTTTTTTAACTTTAAACATCAATGTCAGATCTATTTGTTGACATGAAGTGTATTTTCTTGTTGTTTGTCCTGTTTATGGCAAAAACACAAAATATGCAATATTTGCACCCCACCCAAAATGTTAAAAGTGGAATATTTGATGTGAAGTAATTGGAGCC
Source organism: Nerophis lumbriciformis (assembly GCF_033978685.3). Taxonomy (NCBI): domain Eukaryota; kingdom Metazoa; phylum Chordata; class Actinopteri; order Syngnathiformes; family Syngnathidae; genus Nerophis; species Nerophis lumbriciformis. The sequence goes on from NC_084552.2 coordinate 58,190,223, forward strand.
TTAAACATCTAAATTATTCATAACAACATTGCCTTTGGTTCATTATTGTTTTTTGAGCAATGACGGTTTAATTCAAATAAATATGACAAAAAGTCTTGGTATCCAAATCGGCCCCACTCATAAAAGTGTTTGAAATAAGTCAAATATTAATATATATTATTGTTACTTTCAACTCTTAAATCTTTATATTAACTTCCGATCTATCTGTTGATAACTCTGTATTTCTAAAAAAAAGAAAAGAAAATTATTTTAAAGTAAAACTTTGCCTACATTGCAGTTTTGTCTCAGTACATTGCACCTGTTTGTGCTTTCATTTTACATTTTGTTATAGCATTCTTAAAATGTGCAGCGGGCTGTTAAAAATGAGCTGCTGGCCGAAAAACGGCCCCTGGGCCGCACTTTGAACACCTTTTATTCTAAACATTTTCTGTCATTTTCAGAGCAGAGACAGGACAAGACCATCCGGGGGGCGTTTAAAGCGACATGTCGAGCAACCTGGCAGACAACAATAGGCCGGCTTCCAATTAAAAGGGGAACAAGATTTGGTCTGAGGCTCCCACATCTGTAGGAATCTGCCCGGGATTTATTGGTTTCAATTTCACACCTCTTCCCGCTCGGCGGCCTGCTGTTTTGCTAACACTTGGCTCGGATTCACCTAACTTGCTGCAGAGCTCTGACACTTTTGGACCTACTTTCTTGTTCAATCTCATCTTCTCATTTTTCGATGTTTTTATAAAAGAAACTCGTAAAAAAGCGCCCGTGTGTGTGCAGGTTTCGCAGGGTTTTTTTCTGTGCGATTGTTGCATTATTTATTTATTTTTTCTACAAACAAATATTACATCAGTTTGTGATTTTAGAAATTGTTTATTAGCAAAACCTAATTTAAAAAACAGACACCAGATTATTTAAACCCACTGTCAAATTACTACACAGGGCACCTCGATTCACAAACTTTTCGATTTACGAACTTCTAAATAGGCCTGAACACTTCATTCAGACATTAATTTTGTGTCGCGCCTGCAGGCAAAAAACAGGGCAGCATTGTTTCCGAGACGAAGCACTCCACGTACACACTGTCAGGACTTGATCTTGGGAGTTTGCTTTTCCGGGATGCAGCGGAAAGTTGGCACGGGCGAGACGTGAACCAAGGTACATGATTTATTTATTAACTATAAATACAAAAAAAAAAAAGGATCAAACAAAAAGCGCGCACAGTGGCGGAGAATAAACTATGAACAATTAAACAAAAACATTAACTGTGGCTTGACAAACAAAAACTTACTTGGCATGGAACCGGCATGAAAAAAGAGTTAGAGGCATGAACAGAGCATAAATGTGTTGTGAGGTCGTCAGGCCGAACAACAGAAAATGAATGAACTTAAATACTATGGACATGATTAGTGAAAGCAGGTGCGTGACTCAAAACGTGAAACAGGTGCGTGACGTGACAGGTGAAAACTAATGGTTGCTATGGTGACCAGACAAGGGAGTGAAAAGACAGAAACTAAACAAAACATGACTTAAAACAAAACATGATAATACAGACATGACACACACAAGTAGTCACTTCTCACTGCTTTAGCGCTTGTCTCTTTTCTGTGACTTTCCACCTTTTTGCAAGTTTAGTCCATTTTCCAAAGTTTCTGTGTTTCCAAAGTTTCTGTGACTTTCCACCTTTTCGCAAGTTTAGTCCATTTTCCAAAGTTCCAAGTTTAGTCCATTTTCCAAAGTTCCAAGTTTAGTCCATTTTCCAAAGTTTCTGTGTTTCCAAAGTTTCTGTGACTTTCCACCTTTTCGCAAGTTTAGTCCATTTTCCAAAGTTTCTGTGTTTCCAAAGTTTCTGTGACTTTCCACCTTTTCGCAAGTTTAGTCCATTTTCCAAAGTTCCAAGTTTAGTCCATTTTCCAAAGTTCCAAGTTTAGTCCATTTTCCAAAGTTTCTGTGTTTCCAAAGTTTCTGTGACTTTCCACCTTTTCGCAAGTTTAGTCCATTTTCCAAAGTTTCTGTGTTTCCAAAGTTTCTGTGACTTTCCACCTTTTCGCAAGTTTAGTCCATTTTCCAAAGTTCCAAGTTTAGTCCATTTCCCAAGTTCCAAGTTTAGTCCATTTTCCAAAGTTTCTGTGTTTCCAAAGTTTCTGTGACTTTCCACCTTTTCGCAAGTTTAGTCCATTTTCCAAAGTTTCTGTGTTTCCAAAGTTTCTGTGACTTTCCACCTTTTCGCAAGTTTAGTCCATTTTCCAAAGTTCCAAGTTTAGTCCATTTTCCAAAGTTCCAAGTTTAGTCCATTTTCCAAAGTTTCTGTGTTTCCAAAGTTTCTGTGACTTTCCACCTTTTCGCAAGTTTAGTCCATTTTCCAAAGTTTCTGTGTTTCCAAAGTTTCTGTGACTTTCCACCTTTTCGCAAGTTTAGTCCATTTTCCAAAGTTCCAAGTTTAGTCCATTTTCCAAAGTTCCAAGTTTAGTCCATTTTCCAAAGTTTCTGTGTTTCCAAAGTTTCTGTGACTTTCCACCTTTTCGCAAGTTTAGTCCATTTTCCAAAGTTTCTGTGTTTCCAAAGTTTCTGTGACTTTCCACCTTTTCGCAAGTTTAGTCCATTTTCCAAAGTTCCAAGTTTAGTCCATTTTCCAAAGTTCCAAGTTTAGTCCATTTTCCAAAGTTTCTGTGTTTCCAAAGTTTCTGTGACTTTCCACCTTTTCGCAAGTTTAGTCCATTTTCCAAAGTTTCTGTGTTTCCAAAGTTTCTGTGACTTTCCACCTTTTCGCAAGTTTAGTCCATTTTCCAAAGTTCCAAGTTTAGTCCATTTTCCAAAGTTCCAAGTTTAGTCCATTTTCCAAAGTTTCTGTGTTTCCAAAGTTTCTGTGATTTTCCACTTTTTCCCAAGTTTAGTCCATTTTCCAAAGTTCCAAGTTTAGTCCATTTTCCAAAGTTTAGTCCATTTTCCAAACTCAATAGGAGGATCATCTTTTTTTATTCCAATCCACAAGTTTTTTTTTGACAGATTTTCAAAGCAAATTCATACTTTACAAAACAATAATCTAAGACCAACAAAACCCAGCGCAAAATCTACCCGTGCCTGGTTTACGGACCATGGTATTTCTGTTCTAAATTGGCCCGCCAACGCCCCTGACCTTAGCCCCATAGAAAATCTGTGGGGTATTGTGAAAAGGAAGATGCAGAATGCCAGACCCAAAAACGCAGAAGAGTTGAAGGCCACTATCAGAGCAACCTGGGCTATCATAACACCTGAGCAGTGCCAGAAACTCATCGACTCCATGCCACGCCGCATTAACGCAGTAATTGAGGCAAAAGGAGCTCCAACCAAGTATTGAGTATTGTACATGCTCATATTTTTCATTTTCATACTTTTCAGTTGGCCAACATTTCTAAAAATCCCTTTTTTGTATTAGCCTTAAGTAATATTCTAATTTTGTGACACACGGAATTTTGGATTTTCATTTGTTGCCACTTCAAATCATCAAAATTAAATGAAATAAACATTTGAATGCATCAGTCTGTGTGCAATGAATAAATATAATGTACAAGTTACACCTTTTGAATGCAATTACTGAAATAAATCAAGTTTTTCAAAATATTCTAATTTACTGGCTTTTACCTGTATGTATATATACTATATATACATTATAGTGTCTTCAAAATGTGCAGTGTTTTACTATAATAGGGACTTTTGTCGAGGCTTCGAACCATTTATTCATGTTTCCATTGGTTCTTATGGGGAACTTGTTCGGCTGGTGAGCCATGTTCAAGAACCAATTAAGTTTGTATATCGAGGTTCCACTGTAATGGGTTTCACAATGTAAAGCACTTTAAATCCCTAGAGAGAAAAAGCGCCATTTAAATATCATTCAGGTCACGTCATTTTAAGCCTGCTTTTTCACAAAGTTGTGTTCTGTAAACACGAGTTTAAAAAAAAAAAAAAAACCTCTCATTTCCATGTTTTTATTTTTAAAATCCATAATAAGGGGACGATATCGACTTGCTTTTATTGCACAGTCTCTCCCCTCTCTCAGACTGTTCTTCCTCAAGGTGCAATTAAAAAACAAAACCGTCCTTGCCATTGTTTTTAAGAGTACTATTCACTCTCCACTCCACTCCAGTGATTTTTAGACGCTCCCTTAGGCTAAAAGGTATTTACCATAAGGTTCTCCGCATGGTTTAACAAACTGAAGAGGAAGCGTTCTCTTTCGGGGTTTTTTTTTGTTTCAGCAGCGGAATCTGGGTCATGGAAATGAACGTCCACCTTCATTATGTCAATGTCACACTACCACCTGTTTCGCCGCGACTCCACCTGCTGTTGCGATTAAGTGCGGTAATGTCGCACAGATTTAAAAGAAAAATGAAGATGGCGCATCTACTCCTGTGTCCACCGGGACTCAACCCACTGCTGACCCGCAGGCTGCGAATTTAAACGCAGCCCGGGGGAGAGACGTCCACGACCATATGGCCCTGATCGGCGGAAGGAGGGAGCGAGGACACCGGGAGGAAGGCGAGAGGACGTGAGGACAGCTTACTTGGCAGAAGGTGGAAGAACAAAGCAACTCAAATGGCTGGAATTAAAATGGACCCCCGCACCTGGAACCTGGAGAGGGTTTTTTTTTTTTTTAAATGATGTCCTTTGAAGCCGGAGGCGACGGCGAGGAGTCGCAGGTGCGGACGAGCTAAGCACCGGCTTCTGCCGGGCAATGAGAGGTTGTCATGTGCATGAAAGGATGAACAGCGAGACGGGAGATTAGAGATTCAACACGTGTTTGTGGTGGAGAGGCTGAAACAATGGACTTCAATTTGCTTGCTTTCTTAACTGAAGGCACATTTCAATCAAGCCGAGAGGGACTCACGCCGCCTTGTTGCTTTTACTTGGCAGGGAAGGAGGCCGCTGTACCGGCGCATCTTAATGAAGGTTTCTGCAGACATCTGAACTTTTGGCCGTTTTCTCCAGAGGGAGATAAAAACTCTTTGCTCTTTGGTCATCCTTTTGTGTTTCCCTCTTGTTTTGCATCCATCCATCCATCTTCTTCCGCTTATCCGAGGTCGGGTCGCGGGGGCAGCAGCCTAAGCAGGGAAACCCAGACTTTCCTCTCCCCAGCCAGTTCGTCCAGCTCTTCCCGGGGGGATCCCGAGGCGTTCCCAGGCCAGCCGGGAGACATAGTCTTCCCAACGTGTCCTGGGTCTTCCCCGTGGCCTCCTACCGGTTGGACGTACCCTAAACACCTCCCTAGGGAGGCGTTCGGGTGGCATCCTGACCAGATGCCTGAACCACCTCATCTGGCTCCTCTCCATGTGGAGGAGCAGCGGCTTTACTTTGCGCTCCTCCCGGATGGCAGAGCTTCTCACCCTATCTTTAAGGCAGTGTTTTTCAACCTTTTTTGTTTTTGTGTAAAAGTAGACAGTTTTATGTCGTCCACAGCTCCTTTACCACATGGGGTCCCCCAGGGCTCAATCCTTGCCCCAATTTTATTTGCGCTTTACCTTCTCCCCCTTGGTTCTATTTTTAGGAAGTACAGTATTGCATTTCATTTTTATGCCGATGATTGCCAGATTTAATATCCCATGGCACAAAATAACACGGTTCAACGTCTTATTGACTGCCTGCACGACATCAAAGTCTGGCTTTCAGCTAACTTCCTGAGCCTAAATGAAGATAAAACAGAAGTTATGTTGTTCGGTCCAAGTCGCTCTCCCTCCCCCAACGTTGACCTCGGCACTCTGACCCCGTATCTCAGCGACTCTGTCACAAACCTGGGGGTAAAGTTTGACTCAGATTTTAAATTCGAAAAACAAATCAGCAGCGTCGTTCAAAAAATCTTTTATCAATTACGCCAAATAGCGAAAGTGAAACCGCTTCTATCAAGACATGATCTTGAGAAATTAATCCACGCTTTTATCTCGACTCGTCTTGATTATTGTAATGCCCTGTATGTTGGCATTAGCCAGGCCTCCCTCGCCCGCCTGCAGCTCGTGCAGAACTCTGCTGCTCGTCTGCTAACACAGACCCGCAGACGTGAGCACATCACCCCTATTTTAGCGTCCCTTCACTGGCTCCCTGTGCGTTACCGAATACATTTTAAACTCCTTTTATTTGTTTTTAAATGTCTAAACAACCTCGCGCCAACCTATCTCTCCGACCTCCTTCAGCCTTACTGCCCCACCCGATCCTTAAGATCAGCCGATCAGCTGCTGTTGACGGTCCCTGACACAAGGCTGAAGCTTAGAGGTGACAGAGCTTTCGCCGTTGCTGCTCCCAAGCTCTGGAACGACCTACCCCTGAGTGTTAGACAAGCCTCCTCTCTTCCTGTTTTTAAATCTCTCTTAAAAACATACTTTTATTCCATGGCTTTTAACACTGAGTGATATCCATCCTGCAATGGCGCCCCATAATACACCTGCTGTGATCCTGTTTTTATGTTTTTATGTTTTTATTAATTCTATTTTAATTATTTATTTTTTATCGTGTTCTGTTTGTGTTGTGTTGTGTTTGCTCGGTGCTCGTTTTATCTTTTAACCTGCTCATTGTACAGCACTTTGGCTACCCCTGTGGTAAATTTTAAATGTGCTCTATAAATAAAATTGATTTGATTTGATTTGACTTTTTTGAGCCAAGGCACATTTTTTGCGTTGAAAAAATCCGGAGGTACACCACCGGCACAAATCGCTAAAAAACAATGTCAGTTGACAGTAAAAAGTCGTTGTCGCAATTGTCGGATATGAATTCAAACCATAACCAACCATGCATCACTATAGCTCTTGTCTCAAAGTAGGTGTACTGTCACGACCTGTCACATCCCGCCGTGACTTATTTGGAGTTTTTCGGTGTTTTCCCGTGTGTCGTGTTTTAGTTCTTGTCTTGCGCTCCTATTTTGGTGTTGATTGTCATGTCATGTACGGATGCACTTTGTGGACGCCGTCTGCTCCACACGCTGTAAGTCTTTGCTGTCGTCCAGCATTCAGTTTTTGTTTACTTTGTAGCCAGTTCAGTTTTAGTTTCGTTCTGCATAGCCTTCCCTAAGCATCAATGCCTTTTCTTAGGGGCACTCACCTTTTGTTTATTTTTGGTTTAAGCATTAGATACCTTTTTACCTGCACGCTGCCTCCCGTTGTTTCCGAAATCTACAAAGCAATTAGCTACCGGCTACCACCTACTGATATGGAAGAGTATTACACGGTTACTCCGCCGAGCTCTAGACAGCACCGACACTCAACAACAACACATCATTTGCAGACTAGAATTACTGCTTTGCAAAAATATTTTTAACCTAAATAGGTGAAATTAGATAATCTCCCACGGCACACAAGACTGTGTCTCACGGCTAGTGTGCCGCGGCACAGTGGTTGAAAAACACTGTTCTAAGGGAGAGCCCCGCCACCCAGCCGAGGAAACTCATTTCGCACACTTGTACCCGTGATCGTGTCCTTTCGGTCATAACCCAAAGCTCATGACCATAGGTGAGGATGGGAACGTAGATCGACCGGTAAATTTAGAGCTTTGCCTTCCGGCTCAGCTCCTTCTTCACCACAACGGATCGATACAGCATACTTGCCAACCCTTCCGGATTTTCCGGGAGACTCCCGAAATTCAGCGCCTCTCCCGAAGACCTCCCGGGACAAATTTTTTTCGCGAAAATATCCCAAAATTCAGGCTCCATGCGGACCTGAGTGACGTGTCAACAGCCTGTATTCACGTCCGCTTTCCCACAATATAAACAGCGTGCCTGCCCAAACACGTTATAACTGTAGAATGATGGAGGGCGAGTTCTTGGTTTCTTATGCGGGTTTATTGTTAGGCAGTTTCATTAACGTCCTCCCAGCGCGGCAACAACACACAACAACAGCAGTCATGTTTTATTCTACCGTAAAGCAGTTCGTCTGCCGTAAACAGCAATGTTGTTGTAATATATTGAGTTGGAGGCAATAACCAGGCGAGGTGATGAAGTACGTCTCTTTACTGTAGACTTCAGAACAGACTCACACACTTGACGTCAAGTGCGCAACACCACGTAAATCGTTGGCCAACCAAAAAGTAACCCCAGTACGCTATAGCCAACAGTCACCAGGAGATGGCAACAGACAAACATAGATCACTCTATTATCTATCTATTATCACCGACTCAGTGGCCTAGTGGTTAGAGTGTCCGCCCTGAGATCGGTAGGTTGTTGGTTCAAACCATACCAAAAGACTATAAAAATGGGACCCATTACCTCCCTGCTTGTCACTCAGCATCAAGGGTTGGAATTGGGGGTTAAATCACCAAAAATGATTCCCGGGCGCGGCCACCGCTGCTGCCCACTGCTCCCCTCACCTCCCAGGGGGTGATCAAGGGTGATGGGTCAAATGCAGAGAATAATTTCGCCACACCTAGTGTGTGTGTGACAATCATTGGTACTTTAACTTTAACTTTAACTTTAACAAACATAGATCACTCTATTACATTCCTCCCCTTTTAGAAACGTAGAAGTTACTCAAAATAAATAAACAACCTCAACCAAAAAATGCAGCAGCTCAATTAAAAAACTGTACTTAAGCCACATTCTTTTTTTTTTTTTTTTTTTAGTACTGAACTCTTAACCCTCATTTTGTAAACAATAACATGCTTATTATACAAACAGTATTTGTACACCTTTAACACAGATTTTTATACTGTCTTCAGAGATTCAGTTTTTTTGGTGGTACTCGAAACCTTTCTGGGTACCTGCGAAAGGGTGTTCAGCATGGTTAGAAAAATAGTGACAGAGAATAGAACAAGGATGGACAATTCAACCCTTAACTCAACAATGAGTAGATGAGTGTTATGTGTGTGTATATGTGTAAATAATCGAACACTGAAATTCAAGTATTTCTTTTATATATATAATAAAATAAATATATATATATATAGCTAGAATTCACTGAAAGTCAAGTATTTCTTATATATATATGAAATACTTGACTTGGTGAATTCTAGCTGTAAATATACTCCTCCCCTCTTAGCCACGCCTCCCCTCTTAGCCACGCCCCCAACCATAATTTATTTGGCCTTTTGGTTGGGGACCCTTTGGGACTGTGTGACAAGCAGACGATGGCATGGATGTATAATGTACAATGTATATGTTTTTTTTTGTTATTGTTTTACTCTTGTGGCTGTGTGTACAAACCCCGTTTCCATATGAGTTGGGAAATTGTGTTAAAAGGAAATATAAACGGAATACAATGATTTGCAAATCCTTTTCAACCCATATTCAGTTGAATATGCTACAAAGACAACATATTTGATGTTCAAACTGATAAACATTTTTTTTGTTGCAAATAATCATTAACTTTAGAACTTGATGCCAGCAACACGTGACAAAGAAGTTGGGAAAGGTGGCAATAAATACTGATAAAGTTGAGGAATGCTCATCAAACACTTATTTGGAACATCCCACGGGTGTGCAGGCTAATTGGGAACAGGTGGGTGCCATGATTGGGTATAAAAGTAGATTCCATGAAATGCTCAGTCATTCACAAACAAGGATGGGGCGAGGGTCACCACTTTGTCAACAAATGCGTGAGCAAATTGTTGAACTGTTTAAGAAAAACCTTTCTCAACCAGCTATTGCAAGGAATTTAGGGATTTCACCATCTACGGTCCGTAATATCATCAAAGGGTTCAGAGAATCTGGAGAAATCACTACACGTACGCAGCTAAGCCCGTGACCTTCGATCCCTCAGGCTGTACTGCATCAACAAGCGACATCAGTGTGTAAAGGATATCACCACATGGGCTCAGGAACACTTCAGAAACCCACTGTCAGTAACTACAGTTGGTCGCTACATCTGTAAGTGCAAGTTAAAACTCTCCTCTGCAAGGCGAAAACCGTTTATCAACAACACCCAGAAACGCCGTCGGCTTCGCTGGGCCTGAGCTCATCTAAGATGGACTGATACAAAGTGGAAAAGTGTTCTGTGGTCTGACGAGTCCACATTTCAAATAGTTTTTGGAAACGGTGGACGTCGTGTCCTCCGGACCAAAGAGGAAAAGAACCATCCGGATTGTTATAGGCGCAAAGTTGAAAAGCCAGCATCTGTGATGGTATGGGGGCGTATTAGTGCCCAAGACATGGGTAACTTACACATCTGTGAAGGCGCCATTAATGCTGAAAGGTACATACAGGTTTTGGAGCAACATATGTTGCCATCCAAGCAACGTTACCATGGACGCCCCTGCTTATTTCAACAAGACAATGCCAAGCCACGTGTTACATCAATGTGGCTTCACAGTAAAAGAGTGCGGGTACTAGACTGGCCTGCCTGTAGTCCAGACCTGTCTCCCATTGAAAATGTGTGGCGCATTATGAAGCCTAAAATAGCACAACGGAGACCCCCGGACTGTTGAACAACTTAAGCTGTACATCAAGCAAGAATGGGAAAGAATCCCACCTGAGAAGCTTCAAAAATGTGTCTCCGCAGTTCCCAAATGTTTACTGAGTGTTGTTTAAAGGCAAGGCCATGTAACACAGTGGTAAAAATGTCTCTGTGCCAACTTTTTTGCAATGTGTTGCTGCCATTAAATTCTAAGTTAATGATTATTTGCACAAAAAATAAAAATATGTTTCTCAGTTCAAACATTAAATATCTTGTCTTTGCAGTCTATTCAATTGAATATAAGTTGAAAAGGATTTGCAAATCATTGTATTCTGTTTTTATTTACAAATTACACAACGTGCCAACTTCACTGGTTTGGGGTTTTGTACACCAATGTGTAGTTATTGCTGTTACAGTCCACTGGCATTGGGTCTGAGTGTCATAGTGAACCCCATGAGCTCCAGCAGAGGAAAACAGATGAATAGGTGGACAGTTGAGAACAGGAGTCCAGGAAGGAAAGCCGGGTGGGAGCCTACTAAAGAAGTCATTCTGGTCTGTAGGTGAGTGGGCGCTGATAATGAACTGGAGATCAATTCTGTCAGAACTGGGTTCTTACCCCTGGGGCCAAAGAAGTGGGCTGGCCTGGGGAAAGAGTCAGAGTAGTAGAGGGGATGAGCAGCACTTCTATTTATATATCGTTTCTATTCAAGACTTGAATGTCACACAGAAAGGAAGAGTGTGTAACTATGTATATATTTTCATTTAGTCAATATATTGTTTTGAAGGACACGGCCCAGACAGTAACACGGGACAAAAAGACGGATTGAGGAAGAGCCAGCGAAGTGCTCCCGGCCTTGTCCCCAACACCGGGGGAAATCTACCAACTCCAAGGTTAATTAGGCACTGGAAATGAGATGGAGAAGCTTTGCCTTTCCGACTCATTAACCAATTACAATCCTTCTTCAAAACAGTTCATCTCATGTTGCGGAATAATTGTCAGAATATCAAGAATCCGGTCGAGCCACAGACCGAGACTATCGTCGTCCAGAGACAGGGTGGACTAGTCTTGTCCCGCTACCAACATTTTTTTTGATGCTTTTTTTTTTTTTTTGATACTTTACAAAATAACAGGGACCACAAAAAATGTCATTATTGATACTACAAATTTGTGTATCATTCGGATACCAAGTAGTTACAAGGTCATACATGGGTCACAATTAAAGTCCTCCTGTGTCCGGGGACATATTTTCTGAGTTTATAAAAAATCAACAAATGACAAAAGATTGTGTGATAGTAAAAATAAACTCATGGTAGTATCGATTATCAATCAATCAAAGTCAAACAAAGTTGATTTATATAGCCCTAAATCACGAGTGTCTCAAAGGGCTGCACAAGCCACAACGACATCCTCGGTTCAGATCCCACATCAGGGCAAGAAAAACTCAACCCAATGGGCTACAATGAGAAACCTTGACTATACATGGCTCTTGTACTTTTTGGTACTATCTGTTACTACAAACCCTGTTTCCATATGAGTTGGGCAATTGTGTTAGATGTAAATATAAACGGAATACAATGATTTGCAAATCCTTTTCAACCCATATTCAATTGAATATGCTACAAAGGCAACATATTTGATGTTCAAACTAATAAACTTTTTTTTTTGCAAATAATAATTACTTAGAATTTCATGGCTGAAAAACATGCCAAAGTAGTTGGGAAAGGGCATGTTCACCACTGTGTTACATGGCCTTTCCTTTTAACAACACTCAGTAAACGTTTGGGAACTGAGGAGACACATTTTTGAAGCTTCTCAGGTGGAATTCTTTCCCATTCTTGCTTGATGTACAGCTTAAGTTGTTCAACAGTCCGGCGGTCTCCGTTGTGGTATTTTAGGCTTCATAATGCGCCACACATTTTCAATGGGAGACAGGTCTGGACTACAGGCAGGCCAGTCTAGTACCCGCACTCTTTTACTATGAAGCCACGTTGATGTAACACGTGGCTTGGCATTGTCTTGCTGAAATAAGCAGGGGCGTCCATGGTAACGTTGCTTGGATGGCTGCAAAAGACGCACTGGCTGAGGCTCGCCTCCTGCACCCCCGCCGTAGAATGCACGGCAACCCCTGACGGGAGTGTTATATCAACTAAAGCCCACACTTAAACTTTCCACGTGCAAGATTGAATCTATTTAAAAAAGTTATTTAATAAGAAGCCAAAAAGTGCAAAAACAATAATGTTCGTGTTGGAGGAGTTGTGAATGACTGCATGGCCACACCTGCAGTCTGCAGGTGTACCTAATTCACAACTCCTCCAACACGAACATTATTGTTTTTGCACTTTTTGGCTTCTTATTAAATAACTTTTGTAACCTATTTTTATGGGCTTTCCTCTTTGTGATGTTAAGTTCCTGTTATGCGCTGTTATACAGTATATGCCTTGAGCTCTTATTTTGAAGGCGCTAAGAGCGGAAGTGATGACACGTTGGAGTGGAGCGGAGGTTTTTGAAAGAAGGTAAATAAAGTGGTCCTCGTGTAAACGGGAGCCTCCGTGTTTGTTATTTTGTAGTTTCATACAGTATAGGCGACATTTATAAATCCTCGGTTACACTTTTTTAAATAGATTCAATCCAGCACAACAGCGGCTCATGGACTTATTTTATAAGTAAAGGTAGGACCATAATAACGTTTTTTTTAATTAAATGTGCTTTTTTGTGTGCTACAGTTTGTATGTGTAAAGTTAAAGTTAAGTTAAAGTACCAATGATTGTCACACACACACTAGGTGTAATGAAATTTGTCCTCTGCATTTGACCCATCCCCTTGTTCACCCCCTGGGAGGTGAGGGGAGCAGTGGGCAGCAGCGGTGCCGCGCCCGGGAATAATTTTTGGTGATTTAATAACCCCCAATTCCAACTCTTGATGCTGAGTGCCAAGCAGGGAAGAATGCTGGTATGAGCTTTTAAACATAACCCGTTAACTACTGCCAATCAAATGGTGAATAAGATACTCTTTAGGGTTCATATGTTTGTAAATCTGACTGTGATGAAGTCAGTGCCTCACCAGCCATCAACCTCACCGCACGTCACTGACGGTGGTCTCGGCCAACTTGTTTGGCGAACCCCGGGTTTCGGATGATGGCGTTCACACTAGACCAAACAAACTGTACTCGCTGGCAAGCGCACCCAGAGTTCATTCTAACCGAAGCAAGCGTGCCAAAACCAGAAAGACTTTCCAAAGCCCGTGTCAGTCTGCTAGTTTTGGCGTCATCCAGGTAATAATGACTCATGTAAGTACAATCATGAAGTCCTTGGCAGAGGTGATCATCAATTCTACTCAACTCTGGTCAATGAGGAGCTCCCGCTTTGATTTTTTTCTGAAACCTCCTAAGTCACCTCCCATAAAGGAAAAGAACGTCTAGTGCAAGGGTGTACAAACGTTTTTTTCCCAGAAAAATACTACACAGACATGTACACATACACTCGACCTCTAATCCCATGGCTTTCCGCTTCGACCCCCTTGGTGTGTTGTAAATATGTGCTCATAGGTGCTTATTGTTGCTTGAGGTTTTTTTGTGGTCTCAAACTGACCCCCCCACCTTTGGAGCTCAGTTTGAGAATGTATTATTTCTCCTCCTCCCCGCATGTTTACCTTTTTTTCTACCTTTTGAACAGGCCGCCGTCCTTCCATCAGTATTCCTGTTCTGTACACCCTGTAACTGTATATTGCATGTCTGTTCTAGGACGGGCTGTACTATTTCTGTTCTATTTTTTTAAAGTGCAATGACAGTACGTTGGATTGTATCCTAACAAGGGTTGTACGTTATACCGGTATTAGCATACTTGCCAACCTTGAGACCTCCGATTTCGGGAGGTGGGGGGTGGGGGCGTGGTCAGGGGTGGAGCGGGGCGTGGTTGGGGCGGGGGGCGTGGTTGGGGGCGTGGTTACGAGGGGAGGAGTATATTTACAGCTAGAATTCACCAACTCGAGTATTTCATATATATATATATATATATATATATATATATATATATATATATATATATATATATATATATATATATATATATATACACACACACAGGTAAAAGCCAGTAAATTAGAATATTTTGAAAAACTTGATTTATTTCAGTAATTGCATTCAAAAGGTGTAACACCAGCAGATGACATGGCACCCCAAACCATCACCCAACCATGCAAATTTTGCATTTCCTTTGGAAATCGAGGTCCCAGAGTCTGGAGGAAGACAGGAGAGGCACAGGATCCACGTTGCCTGAAGTCTAGTGTAAAGTTTCCACCATCAGTGATGGTTTGGGGTGCCATGTCATCTGCTGGTGTCGGTCCACTCTGTTTCCTGAGATCCAGGGTCAACGCAGCTGTCTACCAGCAAGTTTTAGAGCACTTCATGCTTCCTGCTGCTGACCTGCTCTATGGAGATGGAGATTTCAAGTTCCAACAGGACTTGGCGCCTGCACACAGCGCAAAATCTACCCGTGCCTGGTTTACGGACCATGGTATTTCTGTTCTAAATTGGCCCGCCAACTCCCCTGACCTTAGCCCCATAGAAAATCTGTGGGGTATTGTGAAAAGGAAGATGCAGAATGCCAGACCCAAAAACGCAGAAGAGTTGAAGGCCACTATCAGAGCAACCTGGGCTCTCATAACACCTGAGCAGTGCCAGAAACTCATCGACTCCATGCCACGCCGCATTAACGCAGTAATTGAGGCAAAAGGAGCTCCAACCAAGTATTGAGTATTGTACATGCTCATATTTTTCATTTTCATACTTTTCAGTTGGCCAACATTTCTAAAAATCCCTTTTTTGTATTAGCCTTAAGTAATATACTAATTTTGTGACACACGGAATTTTGGATTTTCATTTGTTGCCACTTCAAATCATCAAAATTAAATGAAATAAACATTTGAATGCATCAGTCTGTGTGCAATGAATAAATATAATGTACAAGTTACACCTTTTGAATGCAATTACTGAAATAAATCAAGTTTTTCAAAATATTCTAATTTACTGGCTTTTACCTGTATATATATATATATATATATATATATATATATATATATATATATATATATATATATACACACATATATATATATGTATGAAATACTTGACTTTCAGTGAATTCTAGCTATATATATAGATATATATTTATTTTATTATATATATAAATAAAATAAATACTTGAATTGCTGTGTTCATTTATTTACACATATACACACACATAACACTCATCTACTCATTGTTGTACTTGAAAGTACAATGCAATACAATTCCGGTGCAATGGCACCTATCAAATACACAGTAATGAAAACACAGTTGTTCTACTAACTGTACTGTGTGTTATGAGGGTAGAGTATGTGTGTGTGTGGCCCTTTAATAGGTGACAGCATGTGAGGTGAGTGACGTCAGTGAGTGTGTGGGCGAGAGAAGAGAGGGAGCGGGGTAGCGTGAGTGCGGGGAGGGACTAGTTGGTTTTGTGTTGGATTGGCTGTGTGCAAGCAATCAACGAAGCAAGATTTGCAACTAATCGCTGGACTCATCATTCACCCTAAAGTCGGCCGCTGTGGAGACCCACTGCCGGGTAAGGTGAAGGGTGTTGCCCCGAGCATACATCTGCCCTGGAGAAGTGTCTCCCCTGCGCTCTTCGACTACGGTCTCGTTCTTCTGTTTCGTCTCCTTGTGTGCGCACACTGGACTCAGGTCCGCATGGAGCTGGAGGGGGTGTGGCCTCCAGCTCCGGCTGAATTCCGGGAGATTTTCGGGAGAACATTTCTTCCGGGAGGTTTTCGGGAGAGGCGCTGAATTTCGGGAGTCTCCCGGAAAATCCGGGAGGGTTGGCAAGTATGGGTATTAGTATAGTACCGCGATACTAATGAATCATTTTCGGTACTATACCACCTCTGAAACGTACCGGTCCCGCACCACTCCGCGCCCGTGCCGTCGTCACGGCGAGTCATTGCTGGTTTACGAGCAGACGAGCATGTTCGGCAGCGCACAATCACAGAGTACTTACAAGCGGACGCGGTGTGTAGACAGAAAAGGGAGAACGGACGCATTTTGGCTTAAAAACTAACGATAAAGGTGAAGTTATAACACTGAAACGCCCTCAGGAAGAGGTGCTTTAAAACATTGCTAGCTAGTCCATCCGCCGTCGGCAGTGTTTTAGCTACTTCTAAATCACTAATCCTCGCCTCCATGGCGACAAATAAAGTACGTTTCTTACAAGTATCATCCCTGCAGGACGAGGAATAGCTAAACATGCTCACCGGCATCAAAATGTAAACAAACGCCATTGGTGGATCTACACCTAAAATCCACTGTAATGATACCTAGTACAGGCATGTATCTAGTGGATACTACTATGATTATGTCAATATTTTTTGGCATCACATCTTCTTTCGTTTTTTTAAAATGTATATTATGTTTTTAAAGGCCTACTGAAACCCACTACTACCGACCACGCAGTCTGATAGTTTATATATCAATGATGAAATCTTAACATTGCAACACATGCCAATACGGCCGGGTTAGCTTACTAAAGTGCAATTTTAATTTTTGCGCAAAATATCCTGCTAAAAACATCTCGGTATGAAAACGGATTGTAGAGGACATTTTGGGACCAGCTATTAAATCGTCTGTTTTCATCGCAAAATTCCACAGTATTCTGAACGTCTGTGTTGGTGAATCTTTTGCAATTTGTTCAATGAACAATGGAGACAGCAAAGAAGAAAGCTGTAGGTGGGAAGCGGTGTATTGCGGCAGGTGTTGTGCCGGATAATGCACCCCGCCGTAGAATGCACCCCCTGACTGTTGTGCCAGATAACACAGCCGGTGTTTCATTGTTTACATTCCCGAAAGATGACAGTCAAGCTTTACCATTGGCCTGTGGAGAACTGGGACAACAGAGACTCTTACCAGGAGGACTTTGAGTTGGATGCGCAGACGCGGTACCGTGAGTACGCATGCAGCTGCGGCTTCCAAACATTTGATCGCTTTCCCGTACGTGCGTGCCGCTATGTGCATGTCACGTACGTAACTTTGGGGACTTTGGGGAAATATATGTGCTGTATGAACTTTGGGGAGGTGAACGGTACTTTGGGCTGTGGGATTGAGTGTGTTGTGCAGGTGTTGGAGTTGTATTGGCGGGTTATATGGACGGAAGGGGGGAGGTGTTTGTTATGCGGGATTAATTTGTGGTATATTAAATATAAGCCTGGTTGTGTTGTGGCTAATAGAGTATAAATATATAGTGTGTTTATTTACTGTTTTAGTCATTCCCAGCTGAATATCAGGTCCCACCCGCCTCTCACAGCTCCCACTGCCCTCTAGTCCTTCACTCTCACTTTCCTCATCCACAAATCTTTCATCCTCGCTCAAATTAATGGGGAAATCGTCGCTTTCTCGGTCCGAATCGCTCTCGCTGCTGGTGGCCATGATTGTAAACAATGTGCAGATGTGAGGAGCTCCACAACCTGTGACGTCACGCTACTCGTCTGCTACTTCCGGTACAGGCAAGGCTTTTTTATCAGCGACCAAAAGTTGCGAACTTTATCGTCGATGTTCTCTACTAAATCCTTTCAGCAAACATATGGCAAAATCGTGAAATGATCAAGTATGACACATAGAATGGACCTGCTATCCCCGTTTAAATAAGAAAATCGCATTTCAGTAGGCCTTTAAACTCAGGAAATATGTCCCTGGACACATGAGGACTTTGAATATGATCAATGTATGATCCTGTAACTACTTGGTATCGGATTGATACCCAAATTTGTGGTATCATCCGAAACTAATGCAAAGTATAAAACAACAGAAGAATAAGTGATTATTACATTTGAACAGAAATGTAGACAGAACATGTAAAAAGAGAAAGTAAGCAGATATTAACAGTAAATGAACAAGTAGATTAATAATTAATTTTCTACCACTTGTCCTTAATAATGTTGACAAAATAATAGGTAGATAAATGACACAATATGCTACTGCATACGTCAGCAGACTAGCTAGGAGCCTTTGTTTGTTTACTTACTACTAAAAGACAAGTTGTCTAGTATGTTCACTATTTTATTTAAGGACTAAATTAGAAGAAACCTATGTTTAATGTACCCTAAGATTTTTTGTTAAAATAAAGCCAATAGCACAATTTTTTTTGTGGTCCCCTTTATTTAGAAAAGTACCGAAAAGTATAAAAATAATTACGGTACCAAAATATTGGTATCGGGACAACACTAATTGCAACTCACCCTATCTTTGTGACACTTTTTGCAGGAGCCGGTCTCTGTGTCTGCATTAATGCAGTAGGTGAGTGACCGGAGGAAAAGCTCTGACTCACTTGGAGAGAAGTCGAAACTTCCCCACCTTGACTTTTTTTTTTTTTTTTTTACCTCAGGGAAAAAAAGCTGTGTTATATTCAGGCCAGTGCTTAAAGGTATATACACCAATCCCCAAAAGAATAAATGAGTCAAAACGTGCATCGTTACTGTATATGTGCGGCCATGTTTAGTGTTAATCTTGCTTTTCCCCCAAGTATACATATTTTGAGCCAGTTTTACTCTTTTCCCAAAGGAACTTCTGCACTGTTTGGGCTTTTTCCCAAAAAGCAACGAGTCATTTCTTTTTGTCATGTCAGAAAAAACAACTATGTGCTACATAATATTTTGTACAAAACTCAGGACCCCCCTCTTTTTGTCCTGCAAAATAAATGTAGGAAGAACAGTGTGCTTTGCCCAAGATGATTTATAGATTGGAAATGTGTGCAAAAACCGGACGCTTCGAGTTGTTATTCCGACTGAAGCAGAAAAAAAAAAAAAAAAAAGGGCTATGCATGAGTAAAGCAGAGTGTGGATTTTAATAAAAGGGAAAAAGTGAGCAGAGGAAAAAGGGCAAAAGACGGACTAGATAAATTCACTGCTGTCTCTCTGGCGCTTCCGTCTGCTCTGTTCATTTGTCTCAATTAGTCAGCATACTTTTAGCTTGTACCTTTTTCCCCTTCTCCTCGCTGCCTCCTTCTTTATAGATTTTACTTCCATGTTGAAGTTAAGCAAAGACGTCGGTGGGTCTCTGCTTTGCATTCCACCACAAGGCACTGGTTTGTTTCTTAAAAAGTGATCAATCATAGTGTTGTTGGTGATCATTAAAAAAACAAAATGATGCTTTGGAAATATCTTCTTTTTTTTTTTTACCCCTGAAATTACAAACAGAAGTGGTAGCAGCTGGTTGGTCAGCTCTTGTTTTTTACACCCCGGTGACCAGCTCACACCCATCAGAAGGGGGCAATATCACACACACACACACACACACACACACACACACACATTCTTGTATTTGTTGCCTTCTTGAGACCTCCGATAAATGCCCACCCTTTCTAGATATACAAAAATGTGTATTTACAACATTAAAAATATATACATAGCATGCATATATTAAAAAAAAAAAAAAAAAAATTAAATGGAATTTCACAGCAGGGACCCTGGAGGTCGACTGCTGCTATGAAGCGCTGCCAGCCGTCCATCACCCCGAAGGGGAATCAAGCGGTGGTGAAGGCGTGGGGAGGGGGGGGGGGGGGGTATGTATGCGTATATTCCCATTGTCTTGGGTGTGTTGATGCAGTGTCCACGGAATTTGGCCTATATTATAATAAAAGTCGTAATTTTACTCAACCCAAGTCAAAATGTTACAAGAAAAACTGAACATGTGTGCAGTATTATGATAATTGTCGCAATTTTACAAAAAAAGCTTAAAACATTGGAAATTTGAATGAA
>NC_084552.2:58220332-58335332 GCF_033978685.3 Nerophis lumbriciformis
GTCTCATGATGGAGCCAAAGTGAAGCTCTGAGATCCTTCATCAAGATCCTGCACCATTGATGTGCCATCAGGAAAACAGTATGACATTTTCATTCCCGCCTCAATTAAAAAGGCGAGGCTGTGTGGAAAGCAATGGGATAAATTGCCTCCTAATCAGGCAGGTGGGCTGCGAGGACCCGCGGTGTCAGAAGGCTTTAGATCATTCCATTTATTACCAAGTTGATTTAATCAGCACTGCCCACTGATTTGATGAATTGCTCTAATAAGCCGCTTGGTGAAATGTTAATCTTCGGGGTAAGGCCCAGCGTTCAAACCGTCTCACAGGGCTGCAACTGAGATAAATAATTGTGAGCTTTAAAATGTGAAAGCAAGCAGAGAGTATATAGTACCTGGTATTGTGAAACAAAAACAGTAGTGGATGTGTAAAGGAAGAACCAAACGACACTATGGCACAGTGATTAGCCAGTTCCAACAGGAAAAGGAAATAAATATTTGTGGCAAAGGTCCGAATTCTTCAAATGTTGTTTCTTTTCATCACTCTAGCAACAGCAACTAAAAGTCGTAATTTTACTCAACGCAAGTTAAAATGTTACAAGAAAAACTGAACATGTGTGCAATATTATGATGACAGTCGCAATTTTACAAGAAAAGCTTAAAAAATTGGAAATTTCAATGAAAAGAGTCGTAATTTTACTCGACGAAAGTCACGATTTTATCAGAAAACTTTAAGATTTTGGCAATATTGTAATATTAATCAGAATTTTACTTGGCAAAAATTATGACCAAAGTCATAATTTTACTCCAAAAATGTCACAATTTTACAAGAACAACAAAAAAATTGGCAATATTGTGATAAAAGTCAGAATTTTGTATGACAAATGTCACCATTTTGCATTGAAAAGTAATAATTTTACATAAAAAAGTAATCATTTTTACGAGAAAATATTGCAATATTACAGAAACAGAAAGAATAAGAGAAATTGCTCCCAATTTTATAAGAACAAAGTCGACACATTGTGAGGAAAAGACTGCTTTTAGTAAAAAAAAAAATGTTTTTACATGTTTTGTTTGTAATTGTTTTTAATCTTCATTATTTACTTCAAGTTATTACAGTATGTCTCTATATACATATGTATTTATTTATTTATTATTAATTTTGGCCAGGGGGGAGCGCTTCAAATTTTTACACACACTTGTTATTTCATATGTTGACCAGAAGGGGAGCACTTTTAAAACCGGCACATAGTCAATTTGAAAAATCCCTCCTTTTTTTGATGGATTCCACCACCAGGGGTGCAAATGAGACATTCTCTATTAGATGCACACACACACACACACACACACACACACACACACACACACACACACACACACACACACACACACACACACACACACACACTAATGTCCTTGTCGCATTATAACTTTAGAGCAATAAAAACGTTTATTAAGCTGGTAATCTGTTTCTTGCAACTCCTTTTTGGACAATTGTAAACAAAAGGTAAACATGTGACCATTACCTTGGACTATGCATGGGACAAAACATGCAGAAGCGAGAATACAGAAGGAACCTCAATTTACGAGCTCCATACGCAAACTTTTCAGTTCGGAGAAAAATGTGCCTCCGTGTACGACGTTTCATGAATTAATGAATTTTGTGTGCCGCTGGAAGCCTTTCGGCACAGTAAAGGAAGAACCAACCGACACTATGGCACAGTGATTAGCCAGTTCCAACAGGAAAAGGAAATAAATATTTGTGGCAAAGGTCCGAATTCTTCAAATGTTGTTGTTTCTTTTCATCACTCTAGCAACAGCAACTTTCAGTCAGGTTTTTTATTCTTTAAACCTTTCCAGCAAGAACCACAAGCATATTAAATGACATCCAACCCAAAATGACCCAAGAAGCTAAGATATGTTAAAAAAAAAAAGTGAAAAGGTGCATGTTTCTTCTTAGTACTCTAGCAGCAGCATTTTCTTCTACCAAATGTGTTCAAACTGTCTGACTACTGTTGTGTTCTAGACAAAAACCCTACTTTCAATCAGTTTTTTTAAAACCTTTCCAGCAAGAACCACATGCATATTAAATTGAATCTAACCCTTAATGACCCAAGTCGCTAAGAAATGTTAAAAAAAGGTTTCTTCCTAGTACTCTAGTAGCAGCATTTTTTTTTTACCAAATGTGTTCAAACTGTCTGACTACTGTTGTGTTCTAGACAAGAACCCTACATGTAATCGCTTATTAAAGTCACAGAAAATCAAAATGGAAGGTGCATGTTTCTTGTCCGCGCTCTATCAGCAGCAATTTACTAGTTTGAATGACTAATATTCTACTCCACCTGTACATGTTGTGAGATAGCTGACCAATAATGATAGACATAACAAACATACAATACTATAATATATACTATATTATACTTTACTATTCTTATTGTACTCTTCAGCACTTAAGGAGCAGCAATTTTCAACTAAACTTTGTGCATTATAAACTTTCAATCAGCTTTTATTTTTATTTTTTAAACCTTTCCAGCAAGAACCACATGCATATTAAATGGCATCTAACCCAAAATGACCCAAGTCGCTAAGAAATGTTAAAAAAAATTGTGAAAAGGTTTCTTCCTAGTACTCTAGCAGCAGCATTTCTTTTTACCAAATGTGTTCAAACTGTCTGACTACTGTTGTGTTCTAGACAAGAACCCTACATGTAATCGTTTATTAAAGTCACTGAAAATCGATTTGGAAGGTGCATGTTTCTTGTCCGCGCTCTATCAGCAGCAATTTACTAGTTTGAATGACTAATATTCTACTCCACCTGTACATGTTGCGAGATAGCTGACCAATCATGATAGACATAACAAACATACAATACTATAATATATACTATATTATACTTTACTATTCTTATTGTACTCTTCAGCACTTAAGGAGCAGCAATTTTCAACTAAACTTTGTGCAACATAAACTTTCAATCAGCTTTTATTTTTATTTTTTTAAACCTTTCCAGCAAGAACCACATGCATATTAAATGGCATCTAACCCTAAATGACCCAAGTAGCTAAGATATGTTAAGAAAAATTGTGAAAAGGTTTCTTCCTAGTACTCTAGCAGCAGCATTTTTTTTTTTTACCAAATGTGTTCAAACTGTCTGACTACTGTTGTGTTCTAGACAAAAACCCTACATGTAATCGCTTATTAAAGTCACTGAAAATCAGAATAGAAGGTGCATGTTTCTTGTCCACGCTCTATCAGCAGCAATTTACTAGTTTGAATGACTAATATTCTACTCCACCAAAAACCCTGTACATGTTACGAGATATATGACCAATCATGGTAGACAAAACAAACATACAATACTATAATATATACTATATTATATTTTACTATTCTTATTGTACTCTTCAGCACTTAAGGAGCAGCAATTTTCAACTAAACTTTGTGCAACATAAACTTTCAGTCAGCTTTTATTTTTATTTTTTAAACCTTTCCAGCAAGAACCACATGCATATTAAATGGCATCTAACCCTAAATGACCCAAGTAGCTAAGATATGTTAAGAACAATTGTGAAAATGTTTCTTCCTAGTACTCTAGCAGCAGCATTTGTTTTACCGAATGTGTTCAAACTGTCTGACTACTGTTGTGTTCTAGACAAAAACCCTACATGTAATCGCTTATTAAAATCACTGAAAATCAGAATAGAAGGTGCATGTTTCTTGTCTGCGCTCTCTCAGCAGCAATTTACTAGTTTGAATGACTAATATTCTACTCCACCAAAAACCCTGTACATGTTACGAGATAGCTGACCAGTCATGGTAGACATAACAAACATACAATACTATAATATATACTATATTATACGTTACTATTCTTATTGTATTCTTCAGCACTTAAAGAGCAGAAATTTTCAACTAAAGTTTATGCAACAGAAACTTTCAATCAGTTTTTTTTTGTTTGTTTTTTTAAACCTTTCCAGCAAAAACCACATGCATATTAAATGGTATCTAACCCTAAATGACCCAAGTAGCTAAGAAATTTAAAAAAAAAATTGTGAAAAGGTTTCTTCCTAGTACTCTAGCAGCAGCATTTTTTTTTTACCAAATGTGTTCAAACTGTCTGACTCCTGTTGTGTTCTAGACAAGAACCCTACATGTAATCACTTTATAAAGTCACTGAAAATCGGAATGGAAGGTGCATGTTTCTTGTCCACGCTCTAGCAGCAGCAATTTACTAGTTTGAATGACTAATATTCTACTCCACCAAAAACCCTGTACATGTTACGAGATAGCTGACCAATCATGGTAGAGATAACAAACATACGATACTATAATATATACTATATTATACTTTACTATTATTATTGTACTCTTCAGTGCTCAAGCAGCAGTAATTTTCAACTAAACGTTGTAGGGCTGTTGCTTACAACAAGTAAAAACACAATACATGAAGAGATAAGTAAAAAAAAAAAGAAGGCAAATCTAATAAATAGGCAATCGGTTTCAATTAAATCTAATCAAACTTTGAGGAAATAATTTCTATAGTAAGCAAGAATCCAAAACATGTTGGTTGGTTAAAATGTATTTTGAAAACATGTCTCCAGTTTCAATATGATAAATCACATATTTAACATATCTTAATTTGTCTTTACAACATGTCCAAAATGTAGGTGTGTTAAAGGCAGCCGACAAACAAGGATAGAGATGACACAATTCATATTGCTGGATGCATTTCAGTTTTCAGAGCTCTAGCAGCAGCAATTTTCAACCAAGTTTGTTCAAACGTTGAGACTCCTGTTCTGTTCTTAACAAAAAAACTACATATTTATTCCCATATTTCAGGACATTGTATTCAAACTGACAAAACCAGCTGAGAAAAACTCAGAAAGAAAGGTGTGTTTCTTGTCAGCGGTCAAGCAGCAGCAATTTTCAACCAAACATGTTCAAACTTATAATAGTACTATTCTATGTACTTTGCATCACTCAAGCAGCAGCTTTTTTAAACAAACTTTGAGGGAAAGAGGTCAAAAAAGGGTCACAAATCAAATCGGTAGATGTGATTATTTTCATCACTCAAGCAGCAGCAATTTTCTGATCAAATGTGTTCAAACATATAAGACCAATATTTTACCCAACCAAAAATTGTGTTCAGCCATGTTCAACCAAAGATGATAGTTAGCAAAGGTCAATACTCAATGTGATGTATGTTATTTTCATCACTCAAGCAGCAGCAATTGTCAACCAAACTTTGAGTGAAAGAGGCCAAAAAACGGTAGAAACCAAAACGGTAAGTGTGTGTTTCTTTTCATCACTCTAGCAACAGCAATTTTCAATCAAACGTGTTCAAACTTTGAATGACTAATATTCTCTCCCACCAAAAACCCTGTACATGTTCAGGGATATATGACCGAAGACAAAGGTTAATTTTACAATTGATTGGCGTACTTTCATCACTCAAGCAGCAGCAATTTCCAATCAAATGTGTCAAACTTTGAATGACTAATATTATACCCCACCAAAAACCCTGTACATGTTCAAGGATATCTGACCAAAGACAATTGACGTAACAAAGGTCAATACTACATCTGGTGGGCATACTTTTCAGCACTCTAGCAGCAGCAATTTTCAATCAAACGTCTTCAAACTTTCAATGACTAATATTCTCTCCCACCAAAAACCCTGTACATGTTCAAGGATATCTGACCAAAGACAGTTGATGTAACAAAGGTTAACACTACAATTAGTGTGTGTACTTTTCATCACTCAAGGAGCAGCAATTTTCAATCAAATGTGTTCACATTTTTAAAGACTAATATTCTACTCCACCAAAAACAATGTACATGTTCAGGGATATCTCACCAAAGATGGTACAGCTAGCAAAGGTCAATATTCAAATTAGTATGTCTACTTTTCATAACTCGAGCAGCAGCAATTGTCAAACAAACTTTGAAAGGCTATTTCTTCCAACAAGTCAGAAACCCTTCCTGTACCTAGAGGCAAGTCAAAAAAGGGCGAAAAAATGTAATCTTTGAGTGTGTGTTTCTTTTCATCACTATAGCAACAGCAAATTTCAATCAAATGTGTTCAAACTTTGAATGACTAATACTCTGCTCCGCCAAAAACCCTGTACATGTCCAAGGATATCATTCCAAAGACAGTTGATGTAACAAAGGTTAATACTACAATTAGTGGGCGTACTTTTCATCACTCTAGCAGCAGTAATTGCCAACTAAACTTTGTGGGACTATTCCTTACAACAAGTAAGAAACCGTACACATGTAGAGGTAGGTCAAAAATGGGTCAAAAATCAAATTGGTAAATGTGTGTTTCTTTTCATCACTCTAGCAACAGCAAATTTCAATCAAACGTGTTCAAACTTTGAATGACTAATACTCTGCTCCACCAAAAACCCTGTACATGTTCAAGGATATCATTCCAAAGACAGTTGATGTAACAAAGGTTAATACTACAATTGGTGGGCATACTTTTCATCACTCTAGCAGCAGTAATTGCCAACTAAACTTTGTGGCACTATTCCTTACAACAAGTAAGAAACCGTACACATGTAGAGGTAGGTCAAAAAGGGTCAAAAATCAAATTGGTAAGTGTGTGTTTCTTTTCATCACTCTAGCATCAGCATTTTTTAACCAAAAAAATCCTGCAAATGTTCAAATATATCTAACCAAAGATGGTAGAAGTAACAAAGGTCAACACTCAAACGGCTATGTGTGCCTTTTGTAAATCGAGCAGCAGCCATTGTCACCAATTTTTGAGGGACTAATCCTTACAAATGAGAAACCTTACACATGAATGTGTCAAAAATCAAATTGGTAAATGTGTGTGTTCTTTTCATCACTCTAGCATCAGCATTTTTTAACCAAAAAAATCCTGCAAATGTTCAATTATATATAACCAAAGATGGTAGAAGTAACAAAGGTCAACACTCAAACGGCTATGTGTGCCTTTTGTCAATCGAGCAGCAGCCATTGTCGCCAAACTTTGTGGGACTAATCCTTACAAATGAGAAACCTTATTCATGTAAAGGTAGGTCAAAAAAGGGTGAGTTCTTTTCATCACTCTAGCAGCATAATATGACTTCAAGCTTTGAACAACTAATATTCTGTACAGGTTTAAGGATATCGGACCAAGAAGGGTAACAAAATGTGCATACAAACGCTCATGATGGGCAATACCCAAAAGATTTTTACCTGCATCCTTACTTTTCAGCACTCGAGCAGCAGCAATTTGCAAACAATTTGTTTAACCCTGTAACACCCCTTATTGTAAAATTACAACGTTACCTTTAACCATCCTAAAAAACAATCTGTTATATTTTTTTTTTTTACCACATAGTCATTGGGTCCTTTTGTACAGTCTCACAAGGCTATTGGATCGTACATTTGTTTATAAGTCACGCCTTCTGGCCATGAACTCACACAACCTCTCAAGGTTTCCTTCGAACAAAATCTATTTGTTTCATTGGACTGGATTCATCAGATTCAAGTAATTAAAATGTCTTTTATATTTTTTTTGGTTGTTATTACAATGTCTGGACTCTAAAGCATCTACATATGTAGTTTTTGTGGAACAGATGCATACACTTTCATTTAGAGCTTGTTATATAATTGTTGCAATTATAAAAGAGGGAGAAAAAGCGTTTTTTAAGAGTTTTATCTTGTTTCATATTTTTTATATTTGTAATAAATGACTTCATAAAAATATAACCAGTGACGTGCAGTCACTAGAGGCAGGTGAGGCGGGGCCTCACCTGCCATCATGGAAAGAAAAAAAATGTAAAAAGAAAAAAATTTTATTAAATTGTTATATGTATCCAGTGATTATACTATAAAGTTATTTTCCATTTAACTTCACCAGTTTTAGATTATTTTTATTTAAAATCGCTGAATTTTCACATTTGCCGTTCAAATACTGAGAAGAGACGGTGCGGTGAACAGCAGCCAGTTGAGGCACGTCACTGCGTTGTGCCTCAACATGGATTGCGGACTCGGCTAACTGCTGGCCTGCTGTGCAGTGAGACCGTATTGCTATATGAATTATATTATACATTTCCATAGTTTAGTTAGCTGAGGTATATAATGTACAGTGTATTTTGTCAACAACTGTATGTGTGTAACGTATTTCTTGTGCTGAGCGATCATAAAACGGCTGCAAAAGAACCACTGGCTGAGGCTCGCAGCAATCCCGCCTCCTGCACCCCCGTCGTAGAATGCACCCCCTGACGGGAGTGTTATATCAACTAAAGCCCACACTTAAACTTTCCACGTGCAAGATTGAATCTATTTAAAAAAGTTATTTAATAAGAAGCCAAAAAGTGCAAAAACAATAATGTTCGTGTTGGAGGAGTTGTGAATGACTGCAAGGCCACAACATTAGGTACACCTGCAGAATGCAGGTGTACCTATATCACAACTCCTCCAACACGAACATTACTGTTTTTGCACTTTTTGGCTTCTTATTAAATAACTTTTGTAACCTATTTTTATGGGCTTTCCTCTTTGTGATGTTAAGTTCCTGTTATGCGCTGTTATACAGTGTATGCCTTGAGCTCTTATTTTGAAGGCGCTAAGAGCGGAAGTGATGACACGTTGGAGTGGAGCGGAGGTTTTTGAAAGAAGGTAAATAAAGTGGTCCTCGTGTAAACTGGAGCCTCCGTGTTTGTTATTTTGTAGTTTCATACAGTATAGGCGACATTTATAAACCCTCGGTTACACTTTTTTAAATAGATTCAATCTTGCACGTGGAAAGCTTAAGTGAGGGCTTTAGTTGATATAACACTCCCGTCAGGGGGTGCATTAATCCGGCACAACAGCGGCGCATGGACTTCATTTATAAGTAAAGACCATAATAACGTTTTTTTTATTAAATGTGCTTTTTTGTGTGCTACAGTTTGTATGTGTAAAGTTAAGTTAAAGTACCAATGATTGTGACACACACACTATGTGTGGTGAAATTTGTCCTCTGCATTTGACCCATCCCCTTGATCACCCCCTGGGAGGTGAGGGGAGCAGTGGGCAGCAGCGGCGCCGCGCCCGGGAATCATTTTTGGTGATTTAACCCCCAATTCCAACCCTTGATGCTGAGTGCCAAGCAGGGAAGAATGCTGGTATGAGCTTTTAAACATAACCCGTTAACTGCTGCCAATCAAATGGTGATTAAGATACTCTTTAGGGTTCATATGTTTGTAAATCTGACTGTGATGAAGTCAGTGCCTCACCAGTCATGAACCTCACCGCACGTCACTGAATTTAACTAATGTGTGATTATTATTAATGGTATATACCGTTATGGGGCTAAGTAAGCAATCAACCCTGCAAATGAACCCTTAGTTGTTCAGACAATGTGAGTACAAATACAGAAATTCTGCTCCCATCAAGGCCCAATGTTGCAATATTACATTTCTCTAAAAACATACATAAACTTTTTTTTTTTTTTTTTTTTTAACTCTTCATTTTCTGCTTATAATGCCTCCTACAACAACATTTGAAAGGTCGAATTCTTTTTTTTTTGAGGTTTTTCTATATTTGGGTCTTACAGGGTTAAACCCTATGCTGTACAGCCGAGGTGATTAAACTCAAACGTTATACGGGAAGTATGTTCTTCTCCAGCTACGGCAGCAAATGTCAAATATTAAAAAGGGATTTGGATTCATTTATTTTAGTGACACCTGATCCAAGATGATTAGTGGAGCTGGGGTCGTAGGTCATAACAGTGTGTGTTGACTCAACGTTCGATAGCTCAAGTTGGGTTAAAGGGGAACATTATCACCAGACCTATGTAAGCGTCAATATATACCTTGATGTTGCAGAAAAAAGACCATATATTTTTTTAACCGATTTCCGAACCCTAAATGGGTGAATTTTGGCGAATTAAACGGCTTTCTAATATTCGCTCTCGGGAAACAATCCGCCATTTTGTCAAACACCGAGTCAAATCAGCTCTGTTATTTTCCGTTTTTTCGACTGTTTTCCGTACCTTGGAGACATCATGCCTCGTCGGTGTGTTGTCGGAGGGTGTAACAACACCAACAGGGACGGATTCAAGTTGCACCAGTGGCCCAAAGATGCCAAAGTGGCAAGAAATTGGACGTTCGTTCCGCACACTTTACCGACGAAAGCTATGCTACGACAGAGATGGCAAGAATGTGTGGATATCCTGCGACACTCAAAGCAGATGCATTTCCAACGATAAAGTCAAAGAAATCTGCCGCCAGACCCCCATTGAATCTGCCGGAGTGTGTGAGCAATTCAGGGACAAAGGACCTCGGTAGCACGGCGAGCAATGGCGGCAGTTTGTTCCCGCAGACGAGCGAGCTAAACCCCCCTGGATGTCTTGGCTCACAGCGTCCCTTAAACTGGACAGATCAGCTTTCAGGAAAAGAGCGCGGATGAGGGTATGTCTACAGAATATATTAATTGATGAAAATTGGGCTGTCTGCACTCTCAAAGTGCATGTTGTTGCCAAATGTATTTCATATGCTGTAAACCTAGTTCATAGTTGTTAGTTTCCTTTAATGCCAAACAAACACATACCAATCGTTGGTTAGAAGGCGATGGCCGAATTCGTCCTCGCTTTCTCCCGTGTCGCTGGCTGTCGTGTCGTTTTCGTCGGTTTCGCTTGCATACGATTCAAACCGATATGGCTCAATAGCTTCAGTTTCTTCTTCAATTTCATTTTCGCTACCTGCCTCCCAGAGGTGGGACCAAGTCATTGTTTTGCAAGTCACAAGTAAGTCTCAAGTCTTTACCCTCAAGTCCGAGTCAAGTCCCGAGTCAAGACAGGCAAGCCCCGAGTCAAGTCCAAAGTCAAGACTGGAAAGTCTCAAGTCAAGTCCTAAGTCCTGCATTTTGAGTTTCGAGTCCTTTCAAGTCCTTTTAACCACAGACTAATATATTAACACAGATTGTGTATGCTTTTCAAACGCTGTATTTATTTATTAAAACAAGTGCATTTTAAATTGCAGGAAAGAAAATTGTGCTGACATTGCACTTTATAATAGCAC
This sequence comes from Nerophis lumbriciformis, assembly GCF_033978685.3. Taxonomy (NCBI): domain Eukaryota; kingdom Metazoa; phylum Chordata; class Actinopteri; order Syngnathiformes; family Syngnathidae; genus Nerophis; species Nerophis lumbriciformis. The sequence goes on from NC_084552.2 coordinate 58,231,341, forward strand.
TATTAACCAGTCATTTTAAACATTAACTCATTCCTTTACAGAACAAACACATTGAAAAATAAAGTGCAAATGTACTTATTTGTACAAAAGTGTTAACATTGAAAAAACATAACATACGTGAACATAACAAAAAAGTTGTACTTTTTATATGTCAGGGCCCTATGCTGCATTGCATTTGCAAAAGACCAAATTAGCCAAGAGTCTGTCAGTCATTTGTGCACGATGGGGGCGTAGTATGATGCCACCATGGCTGAAAACTCGCTCCACTGGAGCACTGGAGGCAGGCACTGCCAAGACTCTCATGGCCACTCGGAACAGTGAAGGAAGAGTCTTCATGTTCAATGCCCAGAACAAAAGGGGGGAGAGAGTTGTTTTGGGTTGGTGCACTACTTGTAAGTGTATCTTGTGTTTTTATGTTGATTTAATTAAAAAAAGAAAAGAAAAATTTTTTTTTTCTTGTGCGGCCCGATACCAATCGATCCACGGACCAGTACCGGGCCGCGGCCCGGTGGTTGGAGACCACTGAGGTAAACAACCAACAGTATGTCAGAAAGCTAGCTAAAACGGTACACATATTCATAATATAGTATACATTTTAACTGACCTTTATTTGACTATTTTTGTCTTTTTTTAGGTGGCTAAAATACGCGGTGCTGCTGACCGCCGTCTAACGTTACGTGTGATATATTGACTAACGTAACCCTGCTTAAAAAAAAAATCACTGAACAAAAAGTATGAATAAGGTAGTGAACTGCAACAGATTCCCGTGTTTGCAATAACGTTATAACGTTAGCAGTGAGTTTACAGCCTCACTGATTTAACTACACAGCAAATAAAAGTCACATTACTTAGCCAATAAACGTTATCTTACATTCAAAACTTACCGTTCTTTGTGCAACTTCAAATACCGGACGAAGTTGGAAGTTGTTGCCTCTCCATCAGTAATTTTCGAACCGCATGTGTTGCATACTGCAAACCGTTTTGTGTTGACCACCTCGTAATTTTTAGACCCAAACAAAATTATTTTAGGTATCATTTTTTGTTCACTGGCGTGTGGTTTGGACATGTCTTCTTCGTTGGTTGTCCTGCAATTTGATTGGATGAATGCTGTGTGATGAAAACAAAGTAGATCTAATTTGATTGGCTGTTGTACTGAGAGCACACCAGCTGACACACGCAACGCTGATAGACAAGTACACAATGAAAAATACGGAGCGCTCCCGAATAACTTTTTCATCTTTGGGTTTTGGGGAAAGTAGCAAGTCATGTCAAGTCATGTCAATTCAAAAGGCTCAAGTCCAAGTGAAGTCACAAGTCATTGATGTTAAAGTCGAAGTCGAGTTGCAAGTCTTTTTACATTTTGTCAAGTCGAGTCTAAAGTCATCAAATTCATGACTCGAGTCTGACTCGAGTCCAAGTCATGTGACTCGAGTCCACACCTCTGCTGCCTCCACACTACAACCATCCGTTTCAATATATGCGTAATCTGTTGAATCGCTTAAGCCGCTGAAATCCGAGTCTGAATCCGAGCTAATGTCGCTATTCCTTGCTGTTCTTTCCGCCATGTTTGTTTGTGTTGGCTTCACTATGTGACGTCACAGGGAAATGGACGGGTGTTTATAACGATGGTTAAAATCAGGCACTTTGAAGCTTTTTTTAGGGTTATTGCGTGATGGGTAAAATTTTGAAAAAAACTTCGAAAAATACAATAAGCCACTGGGAACTGATTTTTAATGGTTTTAACCCATTCTGAAATTGTGATAATGTTCCCCTTTAAAATGAAAACGTTGCCTGCTCACTGAAAATAGTAGCAATTAATCAAGATCAATAGCAAACATAACCCACACAGAGAGTGAGCACTGGTGACATTTACACTTCAGTGATGCCGCTGTGTGCACCAAAAAAAAAAAAAAAAAAGCAGACAGAAGCTCGTTAACTTCCTTCCATCATCCAATTTATGACCACAGGACGCGGTTAAGGAGTGTATTCCAAGTTTTTATGCTCCAAATACTCTCTTTTCATGCCTAATTTACACATGCAGATGATTAATGAAAGAGTAGCGGAGTGTTGTGTGTGTGTGCGTGTGTGTGTTGTGTGTGTGTGTGTGTGTGTGTTCAGAAGTATGTGAGACGCTCTGGCACTAAAACAAACCGCAGACTGCGGCGGGCGAGAAGTCATGCAGAGAGAAAGTACCGTGGGCTGCTGGAGGTTTGTCCCATCTGTCTCCCTCAAAAGCGCACAGCATCTTTCTGTCACAATGCGCATTTGTAGAAAAGCCGAAAATATGTGACAACCTGCCAAAAACCCTGCATTTGAATGTGTCTTTTTTTTTTTCTCTCTGGCAAATGTTAATTGGAGTCACAGCCCGTGTTTACAGTAATCAATCCATGCATGTCGTTCGTCTCTCTAATGCCATCCGTTTTGTCCAAGTTTGTTCGGTTGGGAGTTGTCTTGCATTTGCTACCGGTCGTAGTTCATCAGACGGACGTGAGACTTTGGAGGATTGTTGCTTTCAACTGAAAGGATGCGGCGTGCTCACACTCACATCATCCTGAAACAAAACAATGTGAGAAAAGCCTTTTTGAAGTAAGATCACAGGTTGGCCTATCTTGGTGTAGTTTGTAGTCGTATCAGTGACAAATGAGTCCGACAATACTACCATCCTCGCCGTGTGACCTTTTGTTCGCGGCGCCATACATCGCGACACGGTTACAAGCGACAAGGCTAACACGCATCTCATTTCAATAATAGCGGAGGTGTCAAAGTGGCTTTCACTGAGGGCCACATCGCAGTTATGTTTGGCTTTTAACAGTGAATAGTATTAGTACACAATTTTTTAATGCATTTTATTAGTCGATTTTTTTCAAAACTAAAAGGTAAAAAAAATATGGTAAGTTGCAATAATTTCACCTCAAAATGTAAATACTAAATGGTAAACGCGACCCCAAAGGGAATAAGCGGTAGAAAATGGATGGATGGATGGAAATGGGTTATACTTGTATAGCGCGTTTCTACCTTCAAGGTACTGTATTTTTCGGAGTATAAGTCGCACCAGCCGAAAATGCATAATAAAGAAGGAAAAAAAACATATATACAGGTAAAAGCCAGTAAATTAGAATATTTTGAAAAACTTGATTTATTTCAGTAATTGCGTTCAAAAGGTGTAACTTGTACATTATATTTATTCATTGCACACAGACTGATGCATTCAAATGTTTATTTCATTTAATTTTGATGATTTGAAGTGGCAACAAATGAAAATCCAAAATTCCGTGTGTCACAAAATTAGAATATTACTTAAGGCTAATACAAAAAAGGGATTTTTAGAAATGTTGGCCAACTGAAAAGTATGAAAATGAAAAATATGAGCATGTACAATACTCAATACTTGGTTGGAGCTCTTTTTGCCTCAATTACTGCGTTAATGCGGCGTGGCATGGAGTCGATGAGTTTCTGGCACTGCTCAGGTGTTATGAGAGCCCAGGTTGCTCTGATAGTGGCCTTCAACTCTTCTGCGTTTTTGGGTCTGGCATTCTGCATCTTCCTTTTCACAATACCCCACAGATTTTCTATGGGGCTAAGGTCAGGGGAGTTGGCGGGCCAATTTAGAACAGAAATACCATGGTCCGTAAACCAGGCACGGGTAGATTTTGCGCTGTGTGCAGGCGCCAAGTCCTGTTGGAACTTGAAATCTCCATCTCCATAGAGCAGGTCAGCAGCAGGAAGCATGAAGTGCTCTAAAACTTGCTGGTAGACGGCTGCGTTGACCCTGGATCTCAGGAAACAGAGTGGACCGACACCAGCAGATGACATGGCACCCCAAACCATCACCCAATCATGCAAATTTTGCATTTCCTTTGGAAATCGAGGTCCCAGAGTCTGGAGGAAGACAGGAGAGGCACAGGATCCACGTTGCCTGAAGTCTAGTGTAAAGTTTCCACCATCAGTGATGGGAGCTCAAAGTAAAGCCGCTGCTCCTCCACATGGAGAGGAGCCAGATGAGGTGGTTCGGGCATCTGGTCAGGATGCCACCCGAACGCCTCCCTAGGGAGGTGTTTAGGGCACGTCCAACCGGTAGGAGGCCACGGGGAAGACCCGGGACACGTTGGGAAGACTATGTCTCCCGGCTGGCCTGGGAACGCCTCGGGATCCCCCGGGAGGAGCTGGACGAAGTGGTGGGGAGAGGGAAGTCTGGGCTTCCCTGCTTAGGCTGCTGCCCCCGCGACCCGACCTCGGATAAGCGGAAGAAGATGGATGGATGTATGGATGGAACATACTGTGTGTCCATAAAGGACCAGGAAGACGCCAAGCTTATAATGTCCAGCATGTCCCAATTTAATTAGCAAGAGTTTAATCAAATATTATTTCAACCTTTGGTTCGCAATTTATTATCAGGTGATGATGCACTTTTATTGGCCAGCTGTAAGTGACTGCTGGTTTACTTATTTAGAAAAATGTTTTTTCACTTTTTTACGCCTGTATTTTATTTTTTTAAATCTTACTTTTAAATGTTTTCAGGTATTTTTAATGATTTATTATATTTCAATTAATCTATTTTTTAATTTGAAAAATATATATTCATTTACATATATTAATGTATTTGTAGATTGTTATTTTTTTTAATGGATTTTTAATCAATATTATTTTTTAACCCCTTTCTGCTGTTTCACATTCTCCATTAGAGGATAACAACAGGTGAGGGTTTAAACACAGGACGAGTTCATTATTGTCATGTCTGTGTAATCATGTTTTGTTTTAAGTCATGTTTTGTTTAGTTTCTGGCTTTTCACTCCCTTGTCTTGTTTGCATGATTACCCATTAGTTTCACCTGTTCCACGTTTGGACTCATTGTGCACTCTTGATTGTCACCATAGCAACCCATTAGTTTTCACCTGTCACGTCACGCACCTGTTTCACGTCTTGAGTCACGCACCTGTTTTCGTTAATCATGTCTGTAGTATTTAAGTTCAGTGTTTTTCAGTTTGTCTTTCTGACGACCTCACCACATTTATGCTCTGTCCATGCCTGATACTTCTTTCCATGTCAATTCCTCAAGCAACTATTTTTGTCCAAGCCAAGTAAGTTTTTGTTCCATGTTTATAGTCTTTTTGGTTTCATAGTTTGTTCTGCGCCATTGTGCGTGTTTTTTTGTTTGTACTTTTTTGCCATAGTCTTTTGGTTTCATAGTTTATTCTCCGCCTCTGTGCGCGCTTTTTGTTTGATCCTTTTTTTTTGTATTTATAGTCTTTAAATAAAAAATGTACTTACATTCCCGTCTCGCCCGAGCCAACTTTCCGTTGCATCCCGGAAAAGCAAACACCCAAGATCAAGTCATGACAATTATTAGTCCTTGCTGAGACATGAACAAAGGTTAAATTAGCTCTGCTTCTTCCTACTCCTTTTCGGACAAGGTTGAATTGTGCATGTGTTAGTAAACATGTGATGTCCCATAATGAACCTAGGCTGTTAAATTGTTTGCTAAGAAATCTCATATCGCGTGGGGGGGGGGGTGGGTACGACACACCACTTGTATCAGTAGAAATGCGAGCAAGTTAATGATATTTGTGCGTGTGACTGGAAAAACACGCCTCCATCTCGTATCTTAATTGGACTCCGACATGAACGCGGCAGCCTGGCTATTCACAAAAAGCTGTAGAGTTTACAGCAGCAGAGCCACTCATCATTTCACAGTACAGTGCACGCAGGCCTTTCAGCCTGGCTTTTTCTGGCACCTTCAACATACTTTCATCAACCCCCCCCCGAAAAAAAATGATGTCACGAACATCAACTGTGTTCCAAACGGACTTCGAGTCGTTCGAAACGGCGTCGGCGTGAGCACGTTTGCTTGAGAAAACGACAAGGCGAGCTGATCTTTCCGGCCGATTCAGCGTTTTGTTCTTTAAACAGCGAGCGCACGATCACGGGGGAAAAAAAGGGGCGAATTATCATAGAAGGTCATTAATAATGAATCTGTGAGCTTGTCTTATGAGACTGCCTAACATATCCAGGAAAGGGCTGTTGACACAAGGCCACTTTTTGAAATAATAACCTTATTAAAAGAGTTTGTTTTGTTTACATGGGAATTTGCAAAATATCTGAACGTTTATGATGGGCGATATGTCAAGGTTTCTTACTCACAAATACGGTGTTAGCTTTCATTGCTATGCTGATGACAGCCAACTCTACATGCCCCTAAAGCTGACCAACAGGCCGGATTGTAGTCAGCTGGAGGCGTGTCTTAATGAAATTAAACAATGGATGTCCGCTAACTTCTTGCAACTCAACGCCAAGAAAACAGAAATGCTGATTATCGGTCCTGCTAAACACCGACATTTATTTAATAATACCACCTTAACATTTGACAACCAAACAATTACACAAGGCGAATCAGTAAAGAATCTGGGTATTATCTTCCACCCAACTCTCTCCTTTGAGTCACACATTAAGAGTGTTACTAAAACGGCCTTCTTTCATCTCCGTAATATCGCTAAAATTCGTTCTATTTTATCCACTAGCGACGCTGAGATCATTATTCATGCGTTCGTTACGTCTCGTCTCGACTACTGTAACGTATTATTTTCGGGTCTCCCTATGTCTAGCATTAAAAAATTACAGTTGGTACAAAATGCGGCTGCTAGACTTTTGACAAGAACAAGAAAGTTTGATCATATTACGCCTATACTGGCTCACCTGCACTGGCTTCCTGTGCACTTAAGAAGTGACTTTAAGGTTTTACTACTTACGTATAAAATACTACACGGTCTAGCTCCGTCCTATCTTGTCGATTGTATTGTACCATATGTCCCGGCAAGAAATCTGCGTTCAAAGAACTCCGGCTTATTAGTGATTCCCAGAGCCCAAAAAAAGTCTGCGGGCTATAGAGCGTTTTCTATTGGGGCTCCAGTACTATGGAATGCCCTCCCGGTAACAATTAGAGATGCTACCTCAGTAGAAGCATTTAAGTCCCATCTTAAAACTCATTTGTATACTCTAGCCTTTAAATAACCCCCCTGTTAGACCAGTTGATCTGCCGTTTCTTTTCTTTTCTCCTCTGCTCCCCTTTTCCTTGAGGGGGGGGGGGGGCACAGGTCCGGTGGCCATGGATGAAGTGCTGGCTGTCCAGAGTCGGGACCCGGGGTGGACCGCTCGCCTGTGCATCGGCTGGGAACATCTCTACGCTGCTGACCCGTCTCCGCTCGGGATGGTGTCCTGCTGGCCCCACTATGGACTGGACTCTTACTATTATGTTGGATCCACTATGGACTGGACTCTCACAATATTATGTCAGACCCACTCGACATCCATTGCTTTCGGTCTCCCCTAGAGGGGGGGGGTTACCCACATATGCGGTCCTCTCCAAGGTTTCTCATAGTCATTCACATCGACGTCCCACTGGGGTGAGTTTTTCCTTGCCCGTATGTGGGCTTTGTACCGAGGATGTCGTTGTGGCTTGTGCAGCCCTTTGAGACACTTGTGATTTAGGGCTATATAAATAAAGATTGATTGATTGACTTTTGCTGTTGACCTTGGTGTGGATGTTTGTGCATTTTGGTGCCGGAAGTATGGTGGAGTTACAAAAAATTGCAAACAGAAAAATTACTTTAACAAATGATTAAAGTTAAGTTAAAGTTAAAATATCACTGATAGTCACACACAAACATTTGCAAACAAAAAAATAACTTTAAAGGGGAACATTATCACAATTTCAGAATGGTTAAAACCATTAAAAATCAGTTCCCAGTGGATTATTATATTTTTCAAAGTTTTTTTCAAAATTTTACCCATCACGCAATATCCCTAAAAAAAGCTTCAAAGTGCCTGATTTTAACCATCGTTATATACACCCGTCCATTTTCCTGTGACGTCACATAGTGAAGCCAACACAAACAAACATGGCGGAAAGAACAGCAAGCTATAGCGACATTAGCTCGGATTCAGACTCGGATTTCAGCGGCTTAAGCGATTCAACAGATTACGCATGTATTGAAACGGATGGTTGTAGTGTGGAGGCAGGTAGCGAAAACCAAATTGAAGAAGAAACTGAAGCTATTGAGCCATATCGGTTTGAACCGTATGCAAGCGAAACCGACGAAAACGACACGACAGCCAGCGACACGGGAGAAAGCGAGGACGAATTCGGCGATCGCCTTCTAACCAACGATTGGTATGTGTTTGTTTGGCATTAAAGGAAACTAACAACTATGAACTAGGTTTACAGCATATGAAATACATTTGGCAACAACATGCACTTTGAGAGTGCAGACAGCCAAATTTTCATCAATTAATATATTCTGTAGACATACCCTCATCCGCGCTCTTTTCCTGAAAGCTGATCGGTCCAGTTTTGGAGTTGATGTCAGCAGGCCAGGGAAGCTAGGGTCGATTTGAGCCAAGACATCCAGGTGGTTTAGCTCGCTCGTCTGCGGGAACAAACTGCCGCCATTGCTTGCCGTGCTACCGAGGTCCTTTGTCCCTGAATTGCTCACACACTCCGGCAGATTCAATGGGGGTCTGGCGGCAGATTTCTTTGACTTTATCGTTGGAAATGCATCTGCTTTGAGTGTCGCAGGATATCCACACATTCTTGCCATCTCTGTCGTAGCATAGCTTTCGTCCGTAAAGTGTGCGGAACAAATGTCCAATTTCTTGCCACTTTCGCATCTTTGGGCCACTGGTGCAACTTGAATCCGTCCCTGTTCGTGTTGTTACACCCTCCGACAAGGCATGATGTCTCCAAGGTACGGAAAACAGTCGAAAAAAACGGAAAATAACAGAGCTGATGTGACTCGGTGTTTGAGAAAATGGCGGATTGCTTCCCGATGTGACGTCACGTTGTGACGTCATCGCTCCGAGAGCGAATATTAGAAAGGCGTTTAATTAGCCAAAATTCACCCATTTAGAGTTCGGAAATCGGTTAAAAAAATATATGGTCTTTTTTCTGCAACATCAAGGTATATATTGACGCTTACATAGGTCTGGTGATAATGTTCCCCTTTAACAAATGGTTAATGTTAAGTTAAAGTTAAAGTACCACTGATAGTCACACACACACTAGGTTTGGTGCATTTGACCCATCCCCTTGTTTCACCCCCTGGAAGGTGAGGGGAGCAGTGAGCAGCAGCGGTTGCCGCGCTCGGGAATTATTTTGGTGATTTAACCCCCAATTCCAACCCTTGATGCTGAGTGCCAAGCAGGGAGGTAATGGCTCCCATTTTTATAGTCTTTGGTATGACTCGGCCGGGGTTTGAACTCACAACCTACCGATCTCAGGGCGGACACTCTGACCACGAGGCCACTGAGCAGGTTATTGGTAATGTGAGGAGGAATATTTTTCCTAAATGGAAATCTTTAGAATATACTAGCTTTATCCTTGTTTTGCTCCAAGAAAATATTGTATTTTCTGGTCTATAGAGTGCACCAGGATATAAGCCGGACACACAACATTTTGGAAGAAAAACCTTTTTTTAATATATAAACCGCACCAGACTATAAGTATTTACACAGAAAGATTTTGTACAGCGCCAATTTTAGTGTTGCCAATCAGCCTATCCCCCGTTTCATGTCTTTTTGGAGGTGGGAGGAATCCGGGGTACCCGGAGGGAACCCACCCAGTCTTGGGGAGAACATGCAAACTCCACTCAGAAAGACCCCTAGCCCGGGAATCGAACTGTGAGGCACGAGCACTAACCACTGCTCCACCGTGCTGCCCTCTCACTAATACTAGGATCTGCAAAATGACATGTGAGCGCTCCATGAGGATTTTAACTTGAAAGTATATGTACAACCTTTCACTGGACAACTTGCTAAGCATTCGTTGCACGAACATACTAGTTTTGTTAGACAAGATCATAGACTATATTGGACAATATAGTTGACATACAAAATGTCCATTTCCATTTATTACAAGTCATAACAAGACATACATGCCTGACTTACCTATCAAGGACGTCAGATGAAAAAAAAAATTCCGCCTTCAATCGTCTCCATCTTTCAAAGGCATCCCGATCTAAATCCTCGTTTTGTTCCTGGCTTTGTCATGAATGAGTTGAGAATTGTAACGACGCATTTTAGATCCACTAAGGTCTGACATGTTTAGTAACTTTACCAGTGGCAGTAGTGTTAGAATAATTGTTTGTAAGTTATCACAAAAGAAACATTATATTGCATTATGTTCCTGATGAGAAGATGAAGGCTGTATTTCGAGGCCTAACAAGAGAAAGAAGGCTCTTGAAACGCCACTGTGATTTCAACACGGACAGATGGCAGGATGTGCTCAACTCCCGGAGGAACTCTCTTTGAAGTAATTCACAAACTCTCTTCCAACTATTTGGTCAACGCTATTTACGACCCGCTGCCCTCTTGAAGTTGCTGTGGACAGGAGATGGGAGGGGTTGTCCATTGTCCTCCAACACCTGCCCCAGCTGGATCCAGGAAGAGCCCAAGCCCGAGAAGTCCTCTTCTTGGACTTCAAGGCGACCGAAAACAATGACTGTTTTACATACTCCCAATTCCTGCTGTGACATATGTTGGTGCGTGAACATGGAACATCTGAATTAAAAGAGGAGACGAAGACCTTCTTCGTCAGAGCGTGGTGCAGGACTGTGCAGAGAGTGCAGCGGCCATGTCTTTCCTCAATATTGAGTCCAAATTGAATTCTGTCTCTGTTTGATTCCTTGCTTTTTGTCTTGTGTAATAGATGTCCTGTGTTTGAACCTGACAAGTAATAACTGGCAACCTGGATGTGGCACAATCACAACATTTTTAATTGGTCAAACGGTAGAAGGCAGGTCATCGAAATTAAAACAACAACAATATTTCGGGGCTGTGAATCTAATTTTGAAATGAGCATACCCCGGCTGAACTACCGTTATCAGTTATAAAGGTATTTGAAAAGAACATGATTTATTAATGCCTTTTGACATTTTAGGGCCATTTAATGATGACTTGACATTAAATTACTACATATGGCACCTTTGATATGGATAATAGCAAATAAGCAAACTCTTTTATTGTGCACAAAATACATTTATATTTGCTCAAAATTCAATAAAAATTGTTTTTGTAAATATAACATCTGTGCTTGCAAAACATCTTTTTTTGTCCTCAAAATCTGCTTTTGCGACCTCAACATTAGGATACAAATTGTCATGACTTGGACTATGGAGTTTTTGTTTTCCCAAGATGCAAGTGAATTTGGATCGGACATGGCTTGAAGGTGGGTACATGATTTATTTATTACTATCAAAAAGGAACAAACGAAAAGCGCGCACAATGGCGGAGGTAAAAAAAACTTGGCGAATGAAAACAAAACTTGCACAAAGGCAGAAACTGAACACGAAATAAAAAAAAAACACTTACTGTGGCATGGGACCGTGAACAGGGCTTGAAACGAGAGGATAGCAGGGTTAGAAAAGATATGACACCAGGACGAACAACAGAAAATGAAAAGCTTAAATAACACAGACATGATTAACAACAGGTGCGTAACATGACAGGTGAAAACTAATGGGTTGCTATGGTGACAAACAAGAGTGCATAATGAGTCCAAACGTGGAACAGGTGAAACTAATGGGTAACCATGGAGACAAGACAAGGGAGTGAAAAGCCAGAAACTAAAAAGTCCAATAACTAAACAAAATAAAACATGACTAAAACAAAACATGATTACACAGACATGACACAAATATAATGCCATAGGACGCTGTCCTTCATCAACGACATCAGGGCGGAGAACAAATATGGTCAAGTCGGAGAACTTTATTTTGAAAGTTTTACCGACTTGGTCAGCTGTTTTTAGACACCTCACACCAGAGGGCTAGGACAGCTCTGACGAAGGCTGAGGTGTCAGCCAGTTAATAAACCTCTCTTACACGAAAAGATTTGTCTGAACACAATACTTTTTATCATGACAATTGCATTCTGTTCTCAAGAAAGCTACCTTAAAAATAGATTTTCTTGTACTAAGCAAAGAATATTAGAATAGATGAGAGTACCAAGGAGGGGGATCCCCAATTGGACACAAGTGCTAAACCATATCAATTGGGGTAATTATCTCACCCATAATCATGTTAGTGAGAACTGTAATTAATTCATGACTGTTATCCAAGAAACAGTGTCTGCATTTACCAGAAAAACTCAAGCAAACCCATCAAAAAATAATCACCTCACTAATTAAATGAAAGTATACGGACATTACTGGAAAAATTAGATCATGCTCTTAAAATATCAGGTAAAGAACCAGTAGAATGGAACAACAAGTCACTTCTATATTGATGCTATTATCATATATCTGATTTATGACACAAAAAGACTTCCAAAGTTTGTGAATAAATAAACGTGATCAAAATAGTATCAATATTACGGAGATTCTCGAGCTATGTTGAGAGTTAACGAGGAAGCCAGCCACGTGATTCGTGGCGTAGAGGAGGAACCACAGATCATTTCCCCATCAACAACAATGCTAATCAAGCAGACTTTATGAGAGCCATCAATGATTACTTTGGGAAAATGTATGATCCAGAACCTTGTATTTTGGATCCCGAACACTAGGTGGAAGAGTAGTAAGTTTTAGAAGCTGATTGCTAAACGGATGTAGCCTTATTGAAACACTATAACATTAGCAGCATTCCTAAGTGCTAAACATACAAACTAACTAAGGATGTCCGATAATGGCTTTTTGCCGATATCCGATATTCCGATATTGTCCAACTCTTTAATTACCGATAACGATATCAACCGATACCGATATATACAGTCGTGGAATTAACACATTATTATGCCTAATTTGGACAACCAGGTATGGTGAAGATAAGGTCATTTTTAAAAATAATAATAAAATAAAATAAGATAAATAAATTACAAACATTTTCTTGAATAAAAAAGAAAGTAAAACAATATAAAAACAGTTACATAGAAACTAGTAATTAATAAAAATGAGTAAAATTAACTGTTAAAGGTTAGTACTATTAGTGGACCAGCAGTACGCACAATCATGTGTGCTTACGGACTGTATCCCTTGCAGACTGTATTGATATATATTGATATATAATGTAGGAACCAGAATATTAATAACAGAAAGAAACAACCCTTTTGTGTGAATGAGTGTTGTCAAGACTTGGTCCTTGGGTTTAGTTTTTCCAGAAGGCAACTGAAAGTTGGCTCGGGCGAGACGGGAATGTGAGTACATATTTTATTTTATAATTACTAAAACAAAACGAAGTAAACAAAAGGTGCGCACAATGGCGGAAAACAAACTATGAAACCAAAAAAACTATAAACATGGAACAAAAACTTACTTTGGCATGGGACATGAAGCATGATCTAAGAGGATGAAGAGTGTGTAGAGTATACAATGCAATGTTGCCAGAAAGACAAACTGAAAACAATGAACTTAAATACTACAGACATGATTAGTGAAAACAGGTACGTGACTCAAAACGTGAAACAGGTGCGTGACGTGACAGGTGAAAACTAATGGGTTGCTATGGTGACAAAACAAACAAAAGTGCACAAAAAGTCCAAAAACAAAACCGAACATGACTAAAACAAAACATGATCACACAGACATGACAAGTGTGAATGAGTGTAAATGGGGGAGGAAGGTTTTTTGGGTTGGTGCACTAATTGTAAGTGTATCTTGTGTTTTTATGTTGATTTAATAAAAAAAACAAAAACAAACAAAAAAAAAACCGATACCGATAATAAAAAAAAACCGATACGGATATTTTTCGATATTACATTTTAAAGCATTTATCGGCCGATATTATCAGTGTGTCAACAATAGCAGCGTAAGCTAGCATTAGCTCACTGCTATCAATGCGCCGCCAAAATAGGCCGTCTGCGTTGGCACTTATAATAACAATATCACTCATATTAGGTTAATTTTCATTTCACGACATGTAAATGGAGTATTGTGTAGACTTTCTAGATATTTTTTTAGAACGTATAATGAGCGCAATAGAGGACCCTCCATCTGTTGACTCAATTGTTAGCTATTTATTTACGATTTCGAATGCATAAAAAAAGCCAAGCAAATGTGTTCTTGTCTTACATAAAGATTGTGAATAATAAACAGCACATCTCTTTCACAGTTTTGCGTATTTCCAGTATGACTGACCTGATAACATGGTCAGAGTGCGAAAGCGTTATAACACCATACTTGCCAATCCTCCCGGATTTTCCGGGAGACTCCCGAAATTCAGCGCCTCTCCCGAAAACCTCCCGGGACAAATTTTCTCCCGAAAATCTCCCGAAATGCGGACCTGAGTGACGTGTTGACAGCCTGTTCACACGTCCGTTTTCCCACAATATAAACAGCTAATGATCGAAGGCGAGTTCTTGGTTTCTTATGTGGGTTTATTGTTAGGCAGTTTCATTAACGTCCTCCCAGCGCGGTCACAACACACAACAACAGCAGTCAAATGTTCGTCTACCATAAAGCAGTTCGTCTGCCGTAAACAGCAATGTTGTGACACTTTTAAACAGGACAATACTGCCATCTACTGTACATGCATATGTGACCCACCCATAATGTGTCACGTTTTTGTGTTGATTTATTTATTTTATTTTGTGGTTTGAATTCGTTTTTGGGGCTGTCATTACACATTTATCAGTATTCACATTGGTCAGTAGGGGGCAGTAGGGGGTTTCTTCCCAATTGAATGCTATCACCTGCAGACCGGAAGTGTCTTGTCATTCTGATGAGAGCGACCAGTCTGTGAACAATTGAAACGTCCTGTGTGCTTTTTCCTCCTGTATAACAGGTTAGTTTTGGTGAATCAACTCACTGAATAATATCCATGTGATCTTTATAAGTTTAAGTACACATTCTGATGGTGGAGCCTAACTCTAAAGTGTTTATTAGTTGTAGTTTGTATTTGTGAATGAATCCAGTGCACAGCTGCAGTAATCAATACAAAAAGGCGACGTGAGTGCGCAATGTTTATATAGGAACTTCTGATCCTAATTCAGACTCCCAAATTAGAGCTCCCGTTTTCTTATTGATTTTATAATGTAAATTTGTATGATGTGTGTGTTCTGAAATAGTGACAGAGAATAGAAGAAGGATGGACAATTCAACCCTTAACTCAACAATGAGTAGATGAGTGTTATGTGTGTGTGTATATGTGTAAATAAATGAACACTGAAATTCAAGTATTTATTTTATATATATACATATATATATATATATATATATATATATATATATATATATATATATATATATATATATATAAGGTCTCAAAGTTGGCAAGTATGTATAACACTGACGTATAATCTACAGAAATTGCCGAAGATATTCAGAGGAGCAGAATATTCAAAATGGCTGACTGAATTTCTGGCATTTACTGATGTTTAGACGGTATTTTCTCATACTTCGAGGATTGTAAATCAAATTGGATATGGTTTAATGGATACAATGAAACACAATTAAGCATATAAAGCCAACTTGTTTTTCCACTCTACCTTTACTTTAAAACGAAAAGGGTGAATGATAGACAGACATTTACTTGTCTTAGTACTAAAGTGGTAAAGCAAACTTCATTATTAACATATTTAGTACTGCAAAAGGAAATACTAAAGAAATCCGGGCAAATATTACAAAAACTGACATGAAACAGCATAGTGCATAGAGAAGTTAGGGAGCTAGAGGGGTAAAGTCATCCATGGTCCAAGGGACATTGCAACAACTTTGAACAAATATTTTATAGTCTCAGTTGAAGATCTGACGCAAAGCAACTGCCCTCAGGTAGAATACCATCCACCTACGCTACTGAACACCGACGAACCCTTTCTGAATTTGTGCCTCAGTCACAAGTTGATAAAGCTGTGTGTGGTCTCAAAACTTTCCTTTTGTATGGATGTAACATTTCTATAATATCACAAATAATCTTTTAAAGTACTCTTAACTAGTATTACTATTATAAATAAATTCATAATCGAAAGTTGAACCCTGGAAGTGCTCTGTCACTACACCAGTCTTTGAAACAGGTAATCCTTCAATAGCAACTACAGACCAATAATCAGACTTCCAGCATGCCCCAAAGTCAGGGAGAAATTGGTAGCAGAGCAAATTGTAGATCATCTGAATGATAGTCCGTATACCGGTACCCTAAACAGGATGCAATTTGGCTTTAGAAAACATCGCTCGACTGCATGGGTCTCAAACTTGCGGGCCGCAATACAATATTCTATGGCCGCCACCTTGATATGAAAGTTTAATGTTAGTGTGGCCTGTGAGTTTTTAAGGAATGACACTTTACAGTGACCCTACCAATGACTAGTGCGTAGTGGGTACAACAGCTGTGCCAGAAACCTGAGGGTTGCAGGTTCGCTCCCCGCCTCTTGACATCCAAATCGCTGCCGTTGTGTCCTTAGGCAGGACACTTCACCCTTGCCCCCAGTGCCGCTCACACTGGTGAATGAATGATAGGTTGTGGTCGGAGGGGCCGTAGGCGCAAACTGGCAGCCACACTTCCGCCAGTCCACCCCAGGGCAGCTGAGGCCACGAAAGTAGCTTACCACCTCCAGGTGTGAATGAATGATGGGTTCTCACTTCTCTGTGAAGCATTTTGAGTGTCAAGAAAAACGCTTGGATAATATTCAAGTCACAAAATGTAAATGAAGTATTGTTGCCGCTTTTTGAATGGTTCATTATCCGATTTTATGGGCGGAATAGTGGACTTTTTAATATTTAGAATGCATTAAAAAAAAAAAATCCATCATGTCTTTCATAATGATTGTGAACGAAAGGCAAAATTCACCAAAAAGTGCAGTTCTCCTTTAAGGGACGGCGTGGCGCAGTTGACGGCGTGCCAGCAACTTGAGGGTTCCTGGTTCAATCCCCACCTTCTAACATCCTAGTCACGTCCGTTGTGTCCTTGAGTAAGACACTTCACCCTTGCTCCTGATGGGTCCCGGTCAGGGGCGCCCTTAGGGATTTTGGGCCCCATGAAAAGAATCTTTACAGGGCCCCCAACACAGTGTCATTATTTTTTCTGTATTATAATTTCATCATCATTAGGGGCCTCTCTGGGCCCCCCTCCATCATGGGCCCCTAGAATCCGTCTCCTTTACCCCCCCCTTTTCGGCGCCCCTGTCTATAATAATATATACATCGTAATTGCGGTGACGCCAAAACACGTTTAGACAATTTCCCATTCGCTTTATGGATGCCAACAAAGCCCTTTCGACCATCATACTTGTTGGGGGGAACAGCGACGCTCTGTTATAGATAAATGCACTTTTTAGCGTTGCCAAACGTACGATTACCCTCTGCACAATTCCTAAATAAAAAAATCACTATCATTTTACCCATTCAATAAATGGCTATTGGTGATGCACACGACGTGCCTCTTTATATCCAGGTTGTTAAAGCGTGTACTATAAGCTACATGATACATCATTTGTTAAAGGTTTTGCTTTAATAGACAATGTCCAATATTTATCTTCAAAATACGTCAATTTCAAGCTTTTGTCCATCTGGCAACGCATGCTTCTTATTTTCCATCCATTCATTTGTCACCGCTTATTCCCTTCGTGGTCGCTGGGGGCGCTGGAGTCTATTTCAACTGCATTCGGGCGGAAGGCGGGGTACACCCTGGACCAGTGGTTCTCAAATGGGGGTACGCGTACCCCTGGGTGTACTTGAAGGTATGCCAAGGGGTACGTGAGATTTTTTTTAAATATTTTAAAAATAGCAACAATTCAAAAATCCTTTAAAAATATATTTATTGAATAACACTTCAGCAAAATATGAAAGTAAGTTTAATAAACTCAGTGAAGCACAAGGTCAGGTTTGTCACTATAATGTCTGTCAAAAAGAACAGTGAAAAGAAATGCAACAATGCAATATTCAGTGTTGACAGCTAGATTTTTTATGGACATGTTCCATAAATATTGATGTTAAAGATTTATTTTTTTGTGAAGAAATGTTTAGAATTAAGTTCATGAATCCAGATGGATCTCTATTACAATCCCCAAAGAGGGCACTTTAAGTTGATGATTACTTCTATGTGTAGAAATCTTTATTTATAATTGAATCACTTGTATATTTTTCAACAACTTTTTAGTTATTTTTATATCTTTTTTTCCCAAATAGTTCAAGAAAGACCACAACAAATGAGCAATATTTTGCACTGCTACACATTTTAATAAATCAGAAACTGATGACATAGTGCTGTATTTTACTTCTTTATCTCTTTTTTTCAACCAAAAATGCTTTGTTCTGATTAGGGGGTACTTGAATTAAAAAAATGTTCACAGGGGGTACATCACTGAAAAAAGGTTGAGAACCACTGCCCTGGACAAGTCGCCACCTCATCGCAGGGCCAACACAGATAGACAGACAACATTCACACTGAAATTCACACACTAAGGCCAATTTAGTGTTGCCAATCAACCTATCCTATTTTATTATAGAATAGTTATCCATCCATCCATCCATTTTCTACCGCTCATCCCTTTCGGGGTCTTATTTTATTATTATTATTATTATTATAGAATGCGCTTCATCCGCAGACGAGACACACTCGGTGCTGACGGCAAGGTGACACTTGGCAAAGTTTGGAGAGTTTTATTCTCCGAAGCAAGAAAGGATCTTCTCGCAGGGTGCACGAAACGCTTCTGGAACCGTTTTACGTGAAGATTACGGTCGAGAAAAAGAACGTCCACTTCACGATCAAATCGACACAAAGCGCCAGCCCATAACCTTCAATTTAGACACAATGTCAATGTTAATAATATACCCTGACGTGCATACTCTATAATCAGGGGCGCCGCTAGGGATTTTGGGCCCCATGAAAATAATCTTTACAGGGCCCCCTACACAGTGTCATTATTTTTTCTGTATTATAATTTCATCATCATTAGGGGCCTCTCTGGGCCCCCCTCCATCATGGGCCCCTAGAATCCGTCTCCTTTACCCCCCCTTTTCGGCGCCCCTGGTCCCGGTTAGCGCCTTGCATGGCAGCTCCCGCCATCAGTGTGTGAATGTGTGTGTGAATGGGTGAATGTGGAAATAGTGTCAAAGCGCTTTGAGTTCCTTAAAAAAAAAGGTAGAAAAGCGTAACCCATTTTAAGATTTGTTACGAATAAGAATCATGATTAATTTGAAAATCTATTTTTTGACACCCCTACCACACATACTTTCTGACAAGAGAAATCGAATGATTGTTTTTTGATATTATCATTTTTATTGTATTTATTTATTACTGGTTTATTTACTTACTTTCTTAATATTTTTTACTTCATTTATTTTTTCCAACTTATTTTGTGTTAGAAAATAAAAATAAAGACATTTATGAAGATTGGAAATTTGGTTAACAACACTTTTCTTGTGTAAAGCCCCAGCCTCGCCCAGACTCTGCCTCCAGCGGCCCCCAGCTAAATTGAGTTTGAGACCTCTGCTCTACTGAGACGGTCGTTTGCTTCTTTCTGGAAAACTGGATGCAGGCGGTGTCATTGGTGCTGTTTTTTTATCGATCTTAGAAAAGCGTTTGACAGAACTGACCAGCGGATACTGTTGACTAAACTGTCGAGTTTGAACTTTCCCCCATGTACTCAGCAAAGGATGAAATCGTACCTATCTGTAGGATCGCAGCCTGTCAGGATACAGAACATTTAGTCAATGTCACGTAACAACAATCTCGGGGTAGCGCAGGGGTCAGTGCTGGGTCCACTGCTTTTCAGTTTGTTTATAAACGATCTGCCAAGTTGTTGTCCTTTGAATGTCACCCGCCAAATGTATGCCCATGATGCCGTTCTGTATGTCCAGGGAAAAGGTAGAAGACTGAGTGTACTGTAAGTACTTCTTAAAACGAGGAAATACTGATATGTCCAAACAATTGCGGTAGCACGAAAGTTCAAATACTTAGTAACACGCAACTTCTTTTAAAAAAAAAGCATCATCCAATTTTAGGTTTATTAGAAACAATTTAATTTTTGAGTCAGCAAAATGATAATACATTAAGTTTATGTAATCCTACCCCACTTCAGAGCAATTACAAATACATATGTTCACTTCCTGTATTCTTTGTGTAACACAATTACAGCAGTGAATGATTAGTACAGCAGTTATTTCAATAAATAATTAAGTCAGTCATGATTAACGTACTGAGATGAAGAATATCTTGTTTTCAATAAGGTTGAAGGTATTTCTCAAGATTCTTATTCCTTGCAATTTGTAAGCACTTTTAACAGTCTTTTTAAACTGGATCATATTAGTACATTGTAGGGTTGTACGGTATACCGGTATTAGTATAGTACCGCAATACTAATAAATCATATTCGGTACTATACCGCCTCTAAAAAGTACCGGTTCCCCACCCCGTTGTTGTCACGTCGTGTCATTGCTGGTTTACGAGCATGTTTGGCAGATATGGCCCCCGGGCCTTGAGTTTGACACCTGTGCCATAGTCAGTCCTTTTAGAAGGTTGCCCATAATATGGATTGTACCTTTTATGCGTAACATGCCTGAAGCTGAGGAGTCTAGCAAAGAAGGCAATAAATATCTTGAATACTTGATCATATTAAAACCAAGACAAACAGGCTAAAGAACATCTTCTTCCCCAGGGCCATAACCACCCTGAACGGACTGCCCCATTGTCCCTCATAACTGCCTTCTCTTCGGTGCAATAACCCATTCCACCAACCACCTTGTTTTTTTCATGTAGATATTCATGTATATATTCATTTCACCCACTGTATAGAGTGTATATTTGTACAGAGTGTATAGGGTCACATTTGTGCAGAGTGTATAGAGTGTACATTTGTACAGAGTGTATAGGGTGTACATTTTGCGCATTTAGGGCAGGGGTCGGCAACCCGCGGCTCCGGAGCCGCATGCGGCTCTTTGATCACTCTGATGTGGCTCAGCTGCATACTTGCCGACCCTCCCAATTTTCCCGAGAGATTTCCGGATTTCGGTGCCTGTCGAAGAAAACTCCCGGGATTAATATTCTCCGATTTTCACCCTAACAATAATAATAAGGGCGTGCCATGATAACAGCATTTAGCGCCCTCTACAATCTGTACAAACAGCGTGCCAGCCTATTCTTTAGTTGTATGCATTTTCTACTTGCACACGCAAGTGAACAGCAAGGCATACTTGGTCAACAGCCACACAGGTTACACTGACGGTGGCCATATAAAACAACTTTAACACTCTTACTAATAATGCGCCACACTTTGAACCAAAACCAAACAAGAATGACAAACACATTTCGGGAGAACATCCGCACCTTAACACAACGTAAACACAACAGAACAAATACCCAGAATCCCATGCAGCCCTGACTCTTCCGGGCTACATTATACACCCCTGCTACCACCAAGCCCCCCCCCCACAGTGCGTCGGTTGAGGTGGGCGGGGTTTGGTAGCGGGCGTGTATAATGTAGCCCGGAAGAGTTAGGGCTGCATGGGATTCTGGGTATTTGTTCTGTTGTATTTATGTTGTGTTACGGTGCAGATGTTCTCCCGAAATGTGTTTGTCATTCTTGTTTGATGTGGGTTCACAGTGTGGCGCATTATTAGTAAGAGTGTTAAAGTTTTTTATACCGCCACCGTCAGTGTAACCTGTGTGGTTGTTGACCAAGTATGCCTTGCTGTCACTTACATGAGTAATCAAAAGCCCAATACAACGTGTGGCTGGGCCGGCACGCTGGTTATAGTGGGTGCTAAATGCTGTACCATCACGGCACGTTCGAGAGAACAGTCGCCCTGAAATACGTAGTCTGCCGGAAAAATCTGGAGGGCTGACAAGTATGACGCTGTCAAGCGCCATTCATATAAAACTCGCGGGCCGCACTAACATTCAATTTTCATATTAAGGAGTGGGCCGCGTGTCTGAGACCCTTGGTTTATACATAGCACAAAGCAAAAAAAAATAATTTGTATGCAGTGTTATTTCATTTTAAATTTCAAAAGATTTTTGTGGCTCCCATTGTTTTCTTTAATTTGTGAAACTGGTCAAAATGGCTCTTTGAGTGGTAAAGGTTGCCGACCCCTGGTATAGGGTGTACATTGTACAGAGAGTATAGAGCAGGGGTGCTCATTACGTCGATCGCGAGCTACCGGTCGATCGTGGAGATTGTGTCAGTCGATCACCAGCCAGTCATTAAAAAATAGTCCTAAAAATGAGCGATCATAAATCTTCACTATGACGTCACTTTCGTCACTTGATTGACATTCACGGCACCCGAGGGTCTTCTGAGATGACGCTGGCTGCTGCCAGCTCATTAAAATTACCGACTGGAAGGCGAGAAACACTTTATTTCAACAGACTCTGGTGCCGTACCTGTCGTCAAAACTCCAAAGACAGACTGCACAGTTGCACAGTTGCGCTAACAAAATAAGAGTCTCAGAAAGCTGGCGTGCACAAGCTAGCAAGCTACGGAGTTTGCCGACAATGTATTTCTTGTAAAGTGTATACAACGGAGTACGGAAGCTGGACAAATAAGATGCCAAAAACCAACCACTTTCATGTGGTATTGGACAGAAAGGAGGACCTTTTTTCTCCTCCATACGAAAATGCGGACATTATCAGCACCACTGTCTGATTCCAATCAATGCAAGTCATCACAATCAGGTAATACACCAACTTATATTCTTGTCTTCATGAAAGAAAGGAATCTATATGTGTTAAACATGCTTGTATTATCTTTAAACACCTTTAACTTGTTAACAATATTAACTATATGTGTTAAACATGCTTGCATTATCTTTAAACACCTTTAACTTGTTAACAATATTAACTATATGTGTTAAACATGCTTGCATTATCTTTAAACACCTTTAAGTTGTTAACAATATTAACTATATGTGTTAAACATGCTTGTATTATCTTTAAACACCTTGAACTTGTTAACAATATTAACTATATGTGTTAAACATGCTTGCATTATCTTTAAACACCTTTAAGTTGTTAACAATATTAACTATATGTGTTAAACATGCTTGCATTATCTTTAAACACCTTTAACTTGTTAACAATATTAACTATATGTATTAAACATACTTGTATTATCATTAAACACCTTAAATTTATTAACAATATTAACTATATGGGGCATCACGGTGGAAGAGGGGTTAGTGCGTCTGCCTCACAATACGAAGGTTCTGAGTAGTCCTGGGTTCAATCCCGGGCTCGGGATCTTTCTGTGTGGAGTTTGCATGTTCTCCCCGTGACTACGTGGGTTCCCTCCGGGTACTCCGGCTTCCTCCCACCTCCAAAGACATGCACCTGGGGATAAGTTGATTGGCAACACTAAATTGGCCCTAGTGTGTGAGTGTGAATGTTGTCTGTCTATCTGTGTTGGCCCTGCGATGAGGTGGCGACTTGTCCAGGGTGTACCCCGCCTTCCGCCCGATTGTAGCTGAGATAGGCTCCAGCACCCCCCGTAACCCCAAAAGGGGATAAGCGGTAGAAAATGGATGGATGGATTAACTATATGTGTTAAACATGCTTGCATAATCATTAAACACCTTTAACTTGTTAACAAAAACATATATTTCATAAATAAGTAAATATAAATGATATATATGAATGAGGTAGATCCCCACGACTTGATCAATTGAAAAGTAGCTCGCCTGCAGAAAAAGTGTGAGCACCCCTTGTTATGATCCGCTACCCGGATCATATTTTTGTTATTGTTTTCAAGTCACTTGTGTTTTCATCACCTCTTGAGTTTGTTTCTGTTGCCATGACGGCAGATTATCGTCACCTGCCTCTGGTTAGTGTTCCGGACGCGCACCTGTTGCCGGGGCACTAATCAGAGGGCTATTTAGTTCACGCGCTGACCTCACTCGGTCTGTTGGTTTTGTTTGCTCCTACGCAACAAGTTACGCTCCTAGTTTCGCTCATAGATTACATTTTTGATATTAGCATCTTTGCTACCCTCTTGTTTTCCGTGCCGTGGTGCACCGCGCAGCATTTTGTTCTGCAATCAGAATAAATCATTTATTCTCACCTGCAAGCCGCTTCCTGACATCCCTCTGCATCTTGAAAAGACGACCTCCGGCATCACAATGCCTCGAAGGCGTAACACCCCTGGTATAGAGTGTACACTATTCTCTTCCACACCTTTCTTTGCACTTCTATATTTTTTATATTTTTATATATTTACACAGTTTTCTTGCATGCACACATCGCACTGTATGGAATGGCCTCAATCTCGTTACCCTGCGTAATGACAATAAAGCTGATTCTGATTCTGATATCACTTATTTTATTCCTGTGTCTTTACGTCTGCGGCTTGTCCCCCTCTACACACGTTGACAGTGCCCTGCAGGGTTTCTGTCAGGGAGCGTGTCCAGTTTGACCTCGGAACACACGCGGATTGGACTTCCCGGAGATGCTCCGCGCGATGTGGAGCGACTGCGCCGCGGAGCCACTTGCAGGTAATATTGTGGAGCTGATAAGGAGGTGAAAGGTCAGCCAATGACTTTGGTCTGGACTCGCTTAGCACATTTTCTATCGCAGGCTGAAGGTTTCCACTCACGCCTAATTGACCTCACACATCCTGTTGTGTCCGGTCCACTGCTCCCGGTTCTTTAGCCACAGTTACTGCAGTGTGACCTGGGCTTTTTCATGTGTATGTCTTTCCATGTATTTAGTAGCTAACTGCTGCAGAATTAAGATGAATAATTGATCAATGCTTAAGGCTCAGAAAAGACTCCTTAAATGCATTTATTTATTTATGAATAGTCCATTTTGTTGCTGCCGTAAGACTCCTCATGCAAATTAAAAAATAGTGTCCAAACTTGTTCTTGTCATAATGGTGTTATTTCTTAAAACACAATTAGTAGAAGCTTTTTATGGGGTTATGTGAGCTGCAGGTTTTTTTTTTTTTTTACCAAAAACAGTAAAAACTCAAGTCGTGTTTTTTTTACTAGTATTTCTGGGATATGGTGAGATCTGTGGTAGGGATGTCCCGATCCAGGTTTTTGCACTTCCGATCCGATACCGATATTGTTTTTGCATTTCCGATCCGATACCGATACTGACCGATACCGATACTGACCGATACTGGCCTATCCGAGCATGTATTAAAGTTTGAAGTTATTTAGCCTACTTAGTTGTCAGAATCATGTTGAAAAGGGTTTTAGTACTCTTGATAACAACTAGCCAGCTGAATTAGGGGAGTTTGAATAATACACAATGGTTGGTAACAAGAAACTGACCTGTTTATTCAAGGATAAACACAAAATAGACACAATTATACATGACAAACAGAAATGGCATCATCAGGCGATATGGCCTTTTTTTTAATATTGCAATATTTTAAGGCCATATTGCGATACACAATATATATCTCCATATTTTGCCTTAGCCTTGAATGAACACTTGATGCATATAATCACAGCAGTATGATGATTCTATGTGTTTTGATTGATTGATTGAGACTTTTATTAGTAGGTTGCACAGTGAAGTACATATTCCGTACAATTGACCACTAAATGGTAACACCCCAATAAGTTTTTCAACTTGTTTAAGTCGGGGTCCACTTAAATTGATTCATGATACAGATATATACTATCAGATATATACTATCATCATAATACAGTCATCACACAAGATAATCACATTGAATTATTTACATTATTTATAATCCAGGGTGTGGAGGGGGGCGCCGGATGTAAGTGTCAAAAAAACAGCCAAAAGAGTTTGATATGAGAATAAATCTAAAGTTAAAATATAGGGTAGAAATGCACCCATTTGCAGGAAATGTAGTCTTGATTTTCAAGGCTTGCATGTCTACATTAAAACATTCTTCTTCATACTGCATTAATATATGCTACTTTTAAACTTTCATGCAGAGAAGGAAATCACAACTAAAAAAATCACTAATTTTTTCATACGGTGTTGATGTGGACATTTTTGCCTCGGCATTTTGATGGTGTGGACGTGTGGCACCGAATGGAGATAAGCGTCTCGACAGACGTCACAATATTTGAACAATGATGACGAAAACTGTTTTCTCTGTCGTGTCCGTGTGTCGAAAATTGTTATGCGCTTATTTTTTTATTTGATTTTGTGCGTGGCATAGATTTGCTATGCGCAGAGGACGCTTAAACGGTGCGCAATTGCACAGGCGAGCACTTTAGAGGGAGCGTTGCTCGCACGGCTGCGCTAGCATCACAGCTGACGTTAGCCATGCTGCTACCTCTCTGCTCGGGGAGGGCGTATACGTATGTGACGTATGACGTGACAGTATGTGACGTGTGTAAGAAGGTGCGCTTGCTGTCTGTGAGAGGGAGACACAGGAAAGAGTGAGAAGAGCCTGTCGTGTAATGCCAGCAGCTAAAAGCAACTGCGTGAGAATTCAC
The DNA here is from genome assembly GCF_033978685.3 of Nerophis lumbriciformis. NCBI lineage: Eukaryota > Metazoa > Chordata > Actinopteri > Syngnathiformes > Syngnathidae > Nerophis > Nerophis lumbriciformis. Next base: position 58,257,667 of record NC_084552.2, read on the forward strand.
AGACCTGTGGATGTGTTGAAGGTGTGCTGGAAAATGCGGAACGGAAATTACGGAGCAGCAGAAAAGCGGAATGTATTATTTAAATCGGTGCGTTGGAAAACACGGACCAGAGTTTTTTTTTAAACTGGATCTGGATCGGCATTTTCCCATGCCTTGCCGATACGCAATTTTTGGCAAATATCGGCAGCCGATCCGATCCAAATATCGGATCGGGACATCCCTAATCTGTGGTAATAATCAGTGTTTTAATCCTCAGTGAGTTGTACTGTTGGTGTGTCAAATTATTATTTTTTTTTTTTTTTCGATTGAATCGTCATTTTTATTTGTAACAATTCCTAATCGACTCAAAAAAATGTAAAATCAATGTTGCCCCTCCAAGCAAATCCTATTGTTGATGTAGATCAAAGGCGTCAAACTCATTTTCATCGTGGGCCACATCGCAGATACCAAAGCCCTTGGAGGGCCGCTTCATAATAATATTAGACAGTTTCCGCATTTTTTGGGGGGATAATTATCGTTGTTTACCAACAAACTAATGGAAAACCTGCTTTGGAATCAAAAGTCAAAGTGACAAGTTAATTTCATCCAGTGTAGAATGTTCATAAGAAAAAGGGCTTGAATGCCACCAAAGCAAGAAATACAGTAGGAACGGGATTGAGAAGGCACTATTTGCTTTACCTGACAAATGAAACGTGACGAATTGCGGGAGTGCACGATCCACTTTAGCCGCCATTCCAACTTTGACCACAGCGTCAGTTGCTATGTAGAGTGGAGCTTTCCCTCATTTTCAGCAGACTGCATTGCAAAATGATTAACCCCTCCTCTTCCTCTCATGTGTGATCCACCCAGGAATGGGGCCGTATAAATCCCTTTCCGACTGTAGCTTGTTGCATCAAATAATATTGAGTTAAGAGCTGCATTTGCTTGCCTTCATGCTTTTTTCTGTCAAAATTTAGATACATTAATCAATAAAGATGAAATAAAGTTGATGCACATTCTTTCCAGGCAATCGCGGGCCACAAAAAATGATGGGGCGGGCCAGATGTGGCCCTCAGGCCTTGAGTTTGACACATGTCGGATAGTTCTCTTGTTGCTTATTAGGGACCGAATGTCCCTTTGGGACAGAGGACCCTATTGAATTTCTAGCGTTTTATTCTTTCTTTATTATTATACCGCCGCCTTTTTGAGCTGTAATTTGACCCCCTTAACATGCTTCAAAACTCACCAAATTTGACACACACATCAGGACTGGCGAAAATTGCGATCTAATGAAAAAACCCCAAAACTCAAAATTGCGCTCTAGCGCCCCCTAGGAAGAAAACACAGACAAAACTGCCTGTAACTTCCAGTAGGAATGTCGTAGAGACATGAAACAAAAAGCTCTATGTAGGTCTCACTTAGACCTAGATTTCATACAATGTCACCCCCCAGCAAAAATCAACAGGAAGTTTGCAATTCCCCCTTCAATACAAAAGTTTGGTAAAAACTGTCACCTTTGCCTCTTTGAGCTGTAATTTGACCCCCTTAACATGCTTCAAAACTCACCAAATTGGACACACACATCAGAACTGGCGGAAATTGCGATCTAATCAAAAAACCAAACCTCAAAACTCAAAATTGCGCTCTAGCGCCCCCTAGGAAGAAAACACAGACAAAACTGCCTGTAACTTCCAGTAGGAATGTCGTAGAGACATGAAACAAAAAGCTCTATGTAGGTCTCACTTAGACCTAGATTTCTTACAATGTCACCCCCCCCAGCAAAAATCAACAGGAAGTTTGCAATTCCCCCTTCAATACAAAAGTTTGGTAAAAACTGTCACCTTTGCCTCTTTGAGCTGTAATTTGACCCCCTTAACATGCTTCAAAACTCACCAAATTGGACACACACATCAGAACTGGCGGAAATTGCGATCTAATCAAAAAACCAAACCTCAAAACTCAAAATTGCGCTCTAGCGCCCCCTAGGAAGAAAACACAGACAAAACTGCCTGTAACTTCCAGTAGGAATGTCGTAGAGACATGAAACAAAAAGCTCTATGTAGGTCTCACTTAGACCTAGATTTCTTACAATGTCACCCCCCAGCAAAAATCAACAGGAAGTTTGCAATTCCCCCTTCAATACAAAAGTTTGGTAAAAACGGTCACCGTTGCCTCTTTGAGCTGTAATTTGACCCCCTTAACATGCTTCAAAACTCACCAAATTGGACACACACATCAGAACTGGCGGAAATTGCGATCTAATCAAAAAACCAAACCTCAAAACTCAAAATTGCGCTCTAGCGCCCCCTAGGAAGAAAACACAGACAAAACTGCCTGTAACTTCCAGTAGGAATGTCGTAGAGACATGAAACAAAAAGCTCAATGTAGGTCTCACTTAGACCTAGATTTCTTACAATGTCACCCCCCAGCAAAAATCAACAGGAAGTTTGCAATTCCCCCTTCAATACAAAAGTTTGGTAAAAACTGTCACCTTTGCCTCTTTGAGCTGTAATTTGACCCCCTTAACATGCTTCAAAACTCACCAAATTGGACACACACATCAGAACTGGCGGAAATTGCGATCTAATCAAAAAACCAAACCTCAAAACTCAAAATTGCGCTCTAGCGCCCCCTAGGAAGAAAACACAGACAAAACTGCCTGTAACTTCCAGTAGGAATGTCGTAGAGACATGAAACAAAAAGCTCAATGTAGGTCTCACTTAGACCTAGATTTCTTACAATGTCACCCCCCAGCAAAAATCAACAGGAAGTTTGCAATTCCCCCTTCAATACAACAGTTTGGTAAAAACTGTCACCTTTGCCTCTTTGAGCTGTAATTTGACCCCCTTAACATGCTTCAAAACTCACCAAATTGGACACACACATCAGAACTGGCGGAAATTGCGATCTAATCAAAAAACCAAACCTCAAAACTCAAAATTGCGCTCTAGCGCCCCCTAGGAAGAAAACACAGACAAAACTGCCTGTAACTTCCAGTAGGAATGTCGTAGAGACATGAAACAAAAAGCTCTATGTAGGTCTCACTTAGACCTAGATTTCTTACAATGTCACCCCCAGCAAAAATCAACAGGAAGTTTGCAATTCCCCCTTCAATACAAAAGTTTAGTAAAAACTGTCACCTTTGCCTCTTTGAGCTGTAATTTGACCCCCTTAACATGCTTCAAAACTCACCAAATTGGACACACACATCAGAACTGGCGGAAATTGCGATCTAATCAAAAAACCAAACCTCAAAACTCAAAATTGCGCTCTAGCGCCCCCTAGGAAGAAAACACAGACAAAACTGCCTGTAACTTCCAGTAGGAATGTCGTAGAGACATGAAACAAAAAGCTCTATGTAGGTCTCACTTAGACCTAGATTTCTTACAATGTCACCCCCAGCAAAAATCAACAGGAAGTTTGCAATTCCCCCTTCAATACAAAAGTTTGGTAAAAACTGTCACCTTTGCCTCTTTGAGCTGTAATTTGACCCCCTTAACATGCTTCAAAACTCACCAAATTGGACACACACATCAGAACTGGCGGAAATTGCGATCTAATCAAAAAACCAAACCTCAAAACTCAAAATTGCGCTCTAGCACCCCCTATGAAGAAAACACAGACAAAACTGCTCCTAGGAAGAAAACACAGACAAAACTGCCTGTAACTTCCAGTAGGAATGTCGTAGAGACATGAAACGAAACCCTCTATGTAGGTCTCACTTAACCCTAGATTTCATTCACTGACAACCCCCAGCAAAAAACAACAGGAGGTTTGCAATTACCCCTTCAAAACAAAAGTTTAGTAAAAACAGTCACCTTTTTTCAAACATTATCTCCTCTGAGCGCGTTTGTCGTGTCGGCTTCAAACTAGCACAGGAGAGAGATTGATTAAAAATTGATGAAAGAGTTTTAATTACTGCTCCGGTTTGGATTTTATGTTCCGTCAAAGTCGGTCCCGTCCATCGCTGCTTGCAGCTTTAATTTGTATTTGACTTTATTAAATGTTTGGGTAGAGTTTTATTAAACAAAACCAGTTTTCTTTTAAGCAATATAAACATTTATGTCTATTTTATGGAGGAATGTAGGGACAAGCGGTAGAAAATGGATGGATGGATGTAGTTAATCAGAGAACTGGCACCCAATGTTAATTAAAAAGTATAGATTTTGAATTGAAAATCAGTTTGAATTGAGACTCCATTCAGAATCGAATCGTTACCTCCAAGAATCCCAAAGATTCACGGTTCTAACGTACTGTATTCACCCGAATATAAGACGACGATGAAAATAAGACAAACTCAAAGATGTATTTTTTCGGAAAATATGTCTTAATCATGTTTTCAGTATCAGCGAAATAACTGGTAGGTAAAAAGGATATATTGGTCAGGGATGGGTACTGAATTTGATACTTAAACACAGAGCTGGGCAATTATTTTTGACTCGGGGGCCAAATTGAGAGAAAAAAATGTGTCTGGGGGTGCCAATGTGTATGTGTGTATAAATGATACATACACATGTAGCCAGTAGCGTGCAGTGAGGTTTGAGGTTGGGGACGCACTGACCCACTAGTCAGATTTACAAACAGGAAAGTATGATGAATATGAATGTTACAATCAAACAGCTTGTGTGTAATAAGCGCAACACTACCAGTACAAATACTTTGTAGGGTGCAACATAAGACAGTCACCTTCCTGAAAAAAGCTACTTCCTAGTTAGACAACATACCATAGGTAGCCGATACAGTACTGCCATCTAATGTTTTGAAAGTGCAACTGCATTTGCAAATGAGACAAAAGCATAATAAAAGAAGATATTAACAAAAAATAAAGATGTTAATATCAAACAAATAACATTTATTAACACACACAAAAGTACCAAAAATTGGTATCGTTGTATCGATTCCCAGGTACCAGTAAATGTGTACTGTATCGGTTTAAATGTGAACGGTAGCCATATCATAGTGTTTTGGGGTGGAATAATATGCGGGCAAACGGACAAGAATCGGCCAAATGTTTGCCAAAAAACAGAAAGAAAAGCTCAAACTCACCTGGTTTGACACTACCTGTTGGTTGTAAATGAACATAGGAAAATAAACAGCGTTTTATTTTCTTGTATTCAAACAGTGTTACTGTTCAAACTGTGTGTGAAGTTACAGTCAACCAAAAGTATCAACTATGGACTGGACTCTCACATTATTAACTAGATCCACTCGACATCCGTTGCACCGGTCGCCGAGGTTTCTCATTGTGCCCATTAGGTTGAGTTTTTCCTTGCCCTGATGTGGGGTCTGAGCCGAGGATGTCGTTGTGGCTTGTGCAGCCCTTTGAGACACTTGCGATTAAGGGCTATATAAATAAACTTTGATTGATTGAACTAATAATCGTCAAATACAACCTCTATCTTGTTTTTAATGAATACTTAGGCCTACCAGGCTACTGTATTTTAATGTTGGTCATTACGGTGGTACTAAGAGAGCTAAGTTTTTCTGAGGTGGCACTTAGTGAAAAAAGTTTGAGAACCACTGGTCTAGAACTTAAATAAAAAATGGCCCAGAAAATAAATAATGTCTTACAGTAGTACCTCAACTTAAGAGTGCCTTAAGTGTTTTGAGATAAGAGCTGTCTCTCTGCTAATAGTTGGTTAACCTGTGATGGTTTTACATATGTAGCCTCCATGGTTTGATTAAAAATCTCTGGACTTATGCAGACCCCAAATACACAAAAACCGGTACCAATAGATAAGAAAGGTTGGTTTTGCATAATAGGGTCCCTTTAAGTTGCAAGCAAAGATTTGAGTTACAAGCATCCCCGCCATTAGTTGGTGTGACAAATGTCACAGTGAGCCCCATAACATACTTGCCAACCTTGAGACCTCCGATTTCGGGAGGTGGGGGGCGGGGGGCGGGGTGGGGGCGTGGTTGGGGGCGTGGTTAAGAGGGGAGGAGTATATTTACAGCAAGGATTCACCAAGTCAAGTATTTCATATATATATATATATATATATATATATATATATATATATATATATATATATATATATATATATATATATATATATATATACATACATATATATATATATATATATATATATATATATATATATATATATATATATATATATATATATATATATATATATATATATATATAAGAAATACTAAGTCAAGTATTTCATATATATATATATATATATATATATATATATATATATATATATATATATATAAATAAAAGAAATACTTGAATTTCAGTGTTCATTTATTTACACATATACACACACATAACACTCATCTACTCATTGTTGAGTTAAGGATTGAATTGTCCATCCTTGTTCTATTTGTCACTATTTTTCTAACCATGCTGAACACCCTCACTGATGATGCATTGCTGTGTGGCACGCAAAAAGTGCTTTCATCAAATGCACTAGATGGCAGTATTGTACTGTTGAAGAGTGTCACAACATTGCTGTTTATGGCAGACGAACTGCTTTACGGTAAACAAAACGTGACTGCTGTTGTTGTGTGTTGTTGCCGCGATGGGAGGACGTTCATGAAACTGCCTAACAATAAACCCACATATATATCCATCATTCTACAGTTATAACGTGATTGGGCAGGTACGCTGTTTATTTTGTGTGCCTGAATTTCGGGAGATTTTCGGGAGAAAATTTGTCCCGGGAGGTTTTCGGGAGAGGCGCTGAATTTTGGGAGTCTCCCGGAAAATCCGGGAGGGTTGGCAAGTATGTCATAAGATCCGGCCAAACATTCTGTCTTACTGTATTCGAAAACATTTATATGCCATCTTATAGCATTTAGACGTTCTTTTAGTCAGGAACGAACCTGACGTACTGTGCTTTTAGTCTTTGAATCAAACCTAACACATGATGCTTTAGCCTTGAGAGAACTTCATGTACGAATGTACAATAGTCTCTGAAGGTTGTTCAAAGTGCCCGACATCTGGTTAGTCATTTTTTTTCAGTGTCAAAGGTTACTCCCTCCCTCCCGCTTATACTGTATAAAAAAATGACACATCTCTCACTTTATCACACTTTTTCCCTTTCACACATGCTATGAATGTGAACTGTGGCTTTTCAGATGCTCACGCTTCTCAAATAAATCTAAGAAAGACAATTTTGTTTGACTACTTGATCAGAAAATTTCCAATACATTACTAGCTAGTAGGGTTGTACGGTTTACCGGTATTGGTATACAAAAACCCGTTTCCATATGAGTTGGGAAATTGTGTTAGATGTAAATATAAACGGAATACAATGATTTGCAAATCATTTTCAACCCATATTCAGTTGAATATGCTACAAAGACAACATATTTGATGCTCAAACTGATAAACTTTTTTTTTTTGCAAATAATCATTAACTTCAGAATTTGATGCCAGCAACACGTGACAAAGAAGTTGGGAAAGGTGGCAATAAATACTGATAAAGTTGAGGAATGCTCATCAAACACTTATTTGGAACATCCCACAGGTGAACAGGCAAATTGGGAACAGGTGGGTGCCATGATTGGGTATAAAAGTAGATTCCACGAAATGCTCAGTCATTCACAAACAAGGATGGGGCGAGGGTCACCACTTTGTCAACAAATGCGTGAGCAAATTGTTGAACAGTTTAAGAAAAACCTTACTCAACCAGCTATTGCAAGGAATTTAGGGATTTCAACATCTACGGTCCGTAATATCATCAAAGGGTTCAGAGAATCTGGAGAAATCACTGCAAGTAAGCAGCTAAGCCCGTGACCTTTGATCCCTCAGGCTGTACTGCATCAACAAGCGACATTAGTGTGTAAAGGATATCCCCACATGGGCTCAGGAAGACTTCAGAAACCCACTGTCAGTAACTACAGTTGGTCGCTACATCTGTAAGTGCAAGTTAAAACTCTCCTAAGCAAGGCGAAAACCGTTTATCAACAACACCCAGAAACACCGTCGGCTTCGCTGGGCCTGAGCACATCTAAGATGGACTGATACAAAGTGGAAAAGTGTTCTGTGGTCTGACGAGTCTACATTTCAAATTGTTTTTGGAAACGGTGGACGTCGTGTCCTCTGGACCAAAGAGGAAAAGAACCATCCGGATTGTTATAGGCGCAAAGTTGAAAAGCCAGCATCTGTGATGGTATGGGGGTGTATTAGTGCCCAAGACATGGGTAACTTACACATCTGTGAAGGCGCCATTAATGCTGAAAGGTACATACAGGTTTTGGAGCAACATATGTTGCCATCCAAGCAACGTTACCATGGACGCCCCTGCTTATTTCAGCAAGACAATGCCAAGCCACGTGTTACATCAACGTGGCTTCATAGTAAACGAGTGCGGGTACTAGACTGGCCTGCCTGTAGTCCAGACCTGTCTCCCATTGAAAATGTGTGGCGCATTATGAAGCCTAAAATACCACAACGGAGACCCCCGGACTGTTGAACAACTTAAGCTGTACATCAAGCAAGAATGGGAAAGAATTCCACCTGAGAAGCTTCAAAAATGTGTCTCCTCAGTTCCCAAACGTTTACTGAGTGTTGTTAAAAGGAAAGGCCATATAACACAGTGGTGAACATGACCTTTCCCAACTACTTTGTCACGTGTTGCAGCCTTGAAATTCTAAGTTAATTATTATTTGCAAAAAAAAAAAAAAGTTTATGAGTTTGAACATCAAATATATTGTCTTTGTAGTGCATTCAATTGAATATGGGTTTAAAGGGATTTGCAAATCATTGTATTACGTTTATATTTACATCTAACACAATTTCCTAACTCATATGGAAATGGGGTTTGTAGAACCGCGATACTAATGAATCATTTGGTACTATACCGCCTCTAAAAAGTACCGGTCAGCCCCCACGTTGTTGTCACGTCGTGTCATTGCTGGTTTACGAGCAGACGAGCATGTTTGGCAGCGCACAATCACAGAGTACACACAAGCAGACACAGTGTGTAGACAGAAAATGGAGAACGAACGCATTTTGGTTTAAAAACTAACGATAAAGATGAAATTATAAGACTGAAACACCCTCAGGAAGAGGCGCTTTAAGACATGGCTAGCGAGCTAGCGGCTAACGTCCATCCACAGTCTGCAGTGTTGTAGCTACTTCTAAATCACTAATCCTGGTCTCCATGGCGACAAATAAAGTAAGTTTCTTACAAGTATCATCCCTGTAGGACGAGGAATAGCTAAACATGCTTCACTACACACCGTAGCTCACCGGCGTCACAATGTAAACAAACACCATTGGTGGATCTACACCTAACATCCACTGTAATGATACCAAGTACAGGAGCGTATCTAGTCGATACTACTATGATTACAGCGATATTTTTTTGCATCACAAAAATCATCTCGTTTTTTGTTTTTTTTTATATTATGTTTATAAATTCAGGAAATATGTCCCTAGACACATGAGGACTTTCAATACGACCAATGTATGATCCTATAACTACTTGGTATCGGATTGATACCTAAATTTGTGGTATCATCCAAAACTAATGCAAAGTATCAAACAACAGAAGAATAAGTGATTATTACATTTTAACAGAAGTGTAGATAGAACATGTTAAAAGAGAAAGTAAGCAGATATTAACAGTAAATGAACAAGTAGATTAATAATTCATTTTCTACCATTTGTCCTTAATAATGTTGACAAAATAATAGAATGATAAATGACACAATATGTTACTGCATATGTCAGCAGCTAAATTAGGAGCCTTTGTTTGCTTACTTACTACTAAAAGACAAGTCGTCTTGTATGTTCACTATTTTATTTAAGGACAAACCTGCAATAAGAAACATATGTAAGATTACTGGTACCAAAATATTGGTACCAGTACTACTAGCGTAACACAACGTAAACACAACAGAACAAATACCCAGAATCCCATGCAGCCCTGACTCTTCCGGGCTACATTATACACTCCTGCTACCACCAAACCCTGCCCCCACCCCAACCCTGCTCCCCCACACATCACTGCCCCCCCCGTGCGTCGGTTGAGGTGGGTGGGGTTTGGTAGCGGGGGTGTATAATGTAGCCCGGAAGAGTTAGAGCTGCATGGGATTCTGGGTATTTGTTCTGTTGTGTTTATGTTACACTACTAGCTCGCATTAGCTTTTAGCTCAAAATGGACATAACTCTATTATACGACCATGGAAAGGAAGAAATCAAATCAAATCAAATCAAATCAACTTTATTTATAAAGCACATTTAAAATTTACCACAGGGGTAGCCAAAGTGCTGTACAATGAGCAGGTTAAAAGATAAAACGAGTACCGAGCAAACACAACACAACACAAACAGAACATGATAAAAAATAAATAATTAAAATAGAATTAATAAAAACATAAAAACATAAAAACAGGATCACAGCAGGTGTATTATGGGGCGCCATTGCAGGATGGATATCACTCAGTGTTAAAAGCCATGGAATAAAAGTATGTTTTTAAGAGAGATTTAAAAACAGGAAGAGAGGAGGCTTGTCTAACACTCAGGGGTAGGTCGTTCCAGAGCTTGGGAGCAGCAACGGCGAAAGCTCTGTCACCTCTAAGCTTCAGCCTTGTGTCAGGGACCGTCAACAGCAGCTGATCGGCTGATCTTAAGGATCGGGTGGGGCAGTAAGGCTGAAGGAGGTCGGAGAGATAGGTTGGCGCGAGGTTGTTTAGACATTTAAAAACAAATAAAAGGAGTTTAAAATGTATTCGGTAACGCACAGGGAGCCAGTGAAGGGACGCTAAAATAGGGGTGATGTGCTCACGTCTGCGGGTCTGTGTTAGCAGACGAGCAGCAGAGTTCTGCACGAGCTGCAGGCGGGCGAGGGAGGCCTGGCTAATGCCAACATACAGGGCATTACAGTAATCAAGACGAGTCGAGATAAAAGCGTGGATTAATTTCTCAAGATCATGTCTTGATAGAAGCGGTTTCACTTTCGCTATTTGGCGTAATTGATAAAAGCTTTTTTGAACGACGCTGCTGATTTGTTTTTCGAATTTAAAATCTGAGTCAAACTTTACCCCCAGGTTTGTGACAGAGTCGCTGAGATACGGGATCAGAGTGCCGAGGTCAACGTTGGGGGAGGGAGAGCGACTTGGACCGAACAACATAACTTCTGTTTTATCTTCATTTAGTGTGAAGGTCTTCTTGATTTGAGTTAAGTTAAAGTTAAAGTTAAAGTTAAAGTTAAAGTACCAATGATTGTCACACACACACACACTAGGTGTGGTGAAATTTGTCCTCTGCATTTGCATCTGCCCACTGCTCCCCTCACCAGGGAGGTGAGGGGAGCAGTGGGCAGATGCAAATGCAGCGGTGCCGCGCCCGGGAATAATTTTTGGTGATTTAACCCCCAATTCCAACCCTTGATGCTTTGTGCCAAGAAGGGAGGTAACGGGTCCCATTTTTATAGTCTTTGGTATGACTCGGCCGGGGTTTGAACTCACAACCTACCGCTCTCAGGGCGGAAACTCTAACCACTAGGCCACTGATACAAGTGTTTTGAGTTAAGAGCTGCGTGACAGAACCAAATAAGCTCATAAGTAGGGATGATGTTTGGTAAGAAATTATCGAGTTCGAGCCTATTATCGAATCCTCTTATCGAACCGATTCCTTATCGATTCTCTTATCGAGTCCAGATAGGTTGTTGTAAATGGAAAAAAACACACAACATTTGGTTTAACAAAAGCTCACTTTTATTATATAAGAAAAAAATAAAATCTAATAAATAAATAAATATTGACTGTTACCCCTCTAAAAAATAAAATAAAATAAATAAATAAATATTGACTGTTGTTACCCAAAGTATATTAAGTGGGATTTTTCAGAAAAACAAATATATACAGTAACACAAAAACAACCTGTCTCTGTGATCACTATAGGTGTATAAATAATAATATAGTGTTCAATAAAATCAGTCCCTTGGGCACAAAACTGAAAATAATACAGCTCTCCAAAAAGTGCACTTCTGCTGCTATTTGACATAACTGTTTGTTATGATGCTTTGACATTTTTGCACTTTATTTCTTTATTGAAAGAAAATTCTATGAAGAGAAAAGTCGTTTGCAAATGTGGTTACAATGCTAAAAAATGAAAAGTTAAAGCTAAAAAAAGAAATACACTTTATTGAGTTAACATTATTTCTTTATAGGGGGGAAGATGTTATGAGCTAGGGAAAATAACAACTACACTACCCAGCATGCAACGGGAGTGACGAGCAAGCGCGGTAGCCCCGAAAAGTGTTGTTGCATGTCGCCACCCGGCAGCTAAGAATGAGGTTATGAGCACGCTGTGAAAGTAAACGTCAAGAACTCAGCCAACACGCCTCGTCTGCATTATTTATAATTAGACAGACAACACATATACAGTGTGATTTTGTTTTGTTTACAAGGAAAGAAAAACAAAAGTTAAAAAAGGGAGATGTTGTATATATATGTATGTGCTGCGGTTGCTTTAAGAACGTTGCGACAGCTGCCGTAAAGGAGGTGCGTTGCTAGCCTGGTTGCTATGTTTCTGGTTGGTCGTAAAAGTGTTGGTCATGTGTTTGTACCCTGCTCAAATCTCTCAGTAAAGTTATTCATTGGATTATACCTTTTTGTTTTGAACTTTATTTACACCTTGGAGCGCTTTTTCCGGTCCATTGTTTTTCCTGCTTTCCCTATCTGCGCCTAATGACTGAGCTACGTGACGTCATTTCTTGTGATGTCTCACGGGGCATTTCTGGTCGGGACGGGATTCGTTCCGAGGGATTCGAATAAAGAACCAACTCTTTTTCTTTACTATAGTGGTCTCGATAACGGGTACCGGTTCTCAAAAAGGGATTCGAGTCCGAGGACTCGGTTCTTTTCTTATCGAACAACCGGGAAAACCGGTTTTGAGTATCATCCCTACTCATAAGTAGAGGTACTACTGTATATTCAGGTTACTATGTAACTATTTTGCTTTTAAAAGGGAACATTATCACCAGACCTATGTAAGCGTCAATATATACCTTTTTTAACCGATTTCCGAACTCTAAATGGGTGAATTTTGGCGAATTAAACGCCCTTCTAATATTCGCTCTCGGAGCGATGACGTCACAACGTGACGTCGCATCAGGAAGCAATCCGCCATTTTCTCAAACACCGAGTCAAATCAGCTCTGTTATTTTCCGGTTTTTCGACTGTTTTCCGTACCTTGGAGACATCATGCCTCGTCGGTGTGTTGTCGGAGGGTGTAACAACACGAACAGGGACGGATTCAAGTTGCACCAGTGGCCCAAAGATGCCAAAGTGGCAAGAAATTGGACGTTTGTTCCGCACACTTTACCGACGAAAGCTATGCTACGACAGAGATGGCAAGAATGTGTGGATATCCTGCGACACTCAAAGCAGATGCATTTCCAACGATAAAGTCAAAGAAATCTGCTGCCAAACCCCCATTGAATCTGCCGGTGTCAGGCTTGGTAAAAAGGATAGGACTCAGATGCAGAGTAGGGAACTTAGACAGGCTTTTATTTTGACAGCTTCCTTTCACCTCCAAAGTCAAGGATACAATATCTATTTTAACCAAAAACTAATCGGCAAAAAAGGTTCCAAAAAAAATAGGAACAACCTATCACTGTCACTCAAAAATTTGAGGAAAGAATGAAAAATAACTGAAACTCACCACTTCGGCTGATTAAACTAAATAACAAAAAATCACTCTGCTGAGGAGGAAGAAAGGAAAACTCAAAATAGCAACGAAGGGATTCAGGATCAAGGAACTTAATCACAAGTCGAGGCAAGGCTAGACAAGGCATGGACAGGGACATGGGTGCTAGAGAGCACGAATAAACGAAACAATCTGGCACAGAACAAAGGGAGGAGTGGGCTTATAAGACACATGAGGGTAATAGGGAACAGGTGGAAACAATCAGGGAACCGGGATGACGTCAGACTGATGACACAAAGGGAAGGGCAAGTGACCTGAAACGAGAGGAGCGTTACTTTTCAAACTAAAACATGCACATCACAAGACAGAAAAAACCAAGACAAGACATCCCTCACCGCGGTGTGACAGCCGGAGTGTGTGAGCAATTCAGGGACGAAGGACCTCGGTAGCACGGCAAGCAATGGCGGCAGTTTGTTCCCGCAGACGAGCGAGCTAAACCCCCTGGATGTCTTGGCTCACACCGTCCCTTATGCCACCGAAGATGATCAAGAGAAGAATATCGACCCTAGCTTCCCTGGCCTGCTGACATCAACTCCAAAACTGGACAGATCAGCTTTCAGGAAAAGAGCGCGGATGAGGGTATGTCTACAGAATATATTAATTGATGAAAACGGGGCTGTCTGCACTCTCAAAGTGCATGTTGTTGCCAAATGTATTTCATATGCTGTAAACCTAGTTCATAGTTGTTAGTTTCCTTTAATGCCAAACTGTCATGTCTGTGTAATCATGTTTTGTCTTAGTCATGTTTTGTTTAGTTTCTGGCTTTTCACTCCCTTGTCTTGTTTCCATGATTACCCATTAGTTTCACCTGTTCCACGTTTGGACTCATTGTGCACTCTTGTTTATCACCATAGCAACCCATTAGTTTTCACCTGTCACGTCACGCACCTGTTTCACGTTTTGAGTCACGCACCTGTTTTCGTTAATCATGTCTGTAGTATTTAAGTTCAGTGTTTTCAGTTTGTCTTTCTGGTGACCAGAGGTGGGTAGTAACGCGCTACATTTACTCCGTTACATCTACTTGAGTAACTTTTGGGATAAATTGTACTTCTAAGAGTAGTTTTAATGCAACATACTTTTACTTTTACTTGAGTATATTTATAGAGAAGAAACGCTACTTTTACTCCGCTACTTTTATCTACATTCAGCTCGCTACTCGCTACTAATTTTTTATCGATCTGTTAATGCACGCTTTGTTTGTTTTGGTCTGTCAGACAGACCTTCATAGTGTTTCAACAAATACAGTCACTGGTGACGTTCACTCCGTTCCACCAATCAGATGCAGTCACCGGTGACGTTGGACCAATCAAACAGAGCCAGGCGGTCACATGACCTGACTTAAAGAAGTGGAAAAACTTATTGGGGTGTTACCATTTAGTGGTCAATTGTACGGAATATGTACTGTACTGTGCAATCTAAAGGAAGGAAAAATACCCTTTTTTGTTTCAACCGTACATCCCGTCAAAAGCCTAAAGACTGACTGCACAGTTCCTGTCTTCACAATAAAAGTGCCGCTCCATCGCGCCTGCGCTTTCAAAATAAGAGTCTCCGAAAGCCAGCGCAAACAAGCTAGCAAGCTACGGAGTTTGCCGCCAATGTATTTCTTGTAAAGTGTTTAAAAACGAATATGGAAGCTGGACGAATAAGAAGCCAAAAACCAACCACTTTCATGTGGTATTAGACAGAAAGGAGGAACTTTTTTTCTCCTCCATTTGAAAACGTGGACGTTACCAGCACTACTGTCTGATTACAATCAATGCAAGTCATCAGAATCAGGTAATACACCAACTTATATTCTTGTTTTCATGAAATAAAGGAATCTATATGTGTTAAACATGCATGTATATTCATTAAAACACCTTTAACATGTAAACAAAAACGGCAAAATAAATAAATATAAATTATATACTGTATATATCAATGTATGTATATATATATATATATGTGTATATATATATATGTGTGTGTGTGTGTGTATATATATATATATATATATATATATATATATATATATATATATATATATATATATATATATATATATATATATATATATATGTGTGTGTGTGTGTATATGTTACTCATCAGTTACTCAGTACTTGAGTAGTTTTTTCACAACATACTTTTTACTTTTACTCAAGTAAATATTTGGGTGACTACTCCTTACTTTTACTTGAGTAATAAATCTCTAAAGTAACAGTACTCTTTCTTGAGTACAATTTCTGGCTACTCTACCCACCTCTGCTGGTGACATCCCCACATTTATGCTCGACACATTTCTGACTCTTTTTCATGTCCATCGTTCACGCTGCTCCTTTTTTATCCATGCCAAGTAAGTTTTGTTTATTATTGCCACAGTTAGTGTTTTTTGTTGTTCATAGTTTTTGCCTTTGTGCAAGTGTTTGGTTTCATAGTTTGTTCTCCGCCATTGTGCGCGCCTTTTGTTTACTTCCTTTTTTTTGTAGTTCTAGTGTTTCAATAAAAAAATGTATTACATTCCCGTCTCGCCCGAGCCAACTTTCCGTTGCATCCCAGAAAAACTAAACCCCAGGACCAAGTCATGACACAAATAAACACACACCAATCGTTGGTTAGAAGGCGATCGCTGAATTCGTCCTCGCTTTCTCCCGTGTCGCTGGCTGTCGTGTCGTTTTCGTCGGTTTCGCTTGCATACGGTTCAAACCGATATGGCTCAATAGCTTCAGTTTCTTCTTCAATTTCCTTTTCGCTACCTGCCTCCACACTACAACCATCCGTTTCAATACATGCGTAATCTGTTGAATCGCTCAAGCCGCTGAAATCCGAGTCTGAATCCGAGCTAATGTCGCTATAGCTTGCTGTTCTTTCCGCCATGTTTGTTTGTATTGGCATCACTATGTGACGTCACAGGAAAATGGACGGGTGGTTAAAATCAGGCACTTTGAAGCTTTTTTTAGGGACAGCCTTGGCGTCACTATAGACAGCCATTTTAAACTTGACAAACAAGTCAATGGCGTTTTAAAATTGTGTTTTTATCATCTTCGTCTTTTAGCAAAGGTAAAACCGTTTTTATCTTTTAACCTTTTTGAACAAGTCGTGCATGCTTTTATTTCAAGTGGCCTGGACTACTGCAATGCACTTTATGCTGGCATTAGCCAAAAAGCTCTCTCCCGGTTGCAGTTAGTCCAGAATGCGGCAGCACGACTTTTAACAGGGGCCAGGAGACGCCAGCATATAACCCCAATCCTTGAGAGTTTGCATTGGCTCCCTGTTCATTTTAGAATTGATTTTAAAACCTTGCTGTTTGTTTTTAAAGCTTTACATGGACTGGCACCTCAGTATATCTCGGACCTCATCCAAATGTACAATCCTGCGCGCGCTCTGAGGTCCGAGAGCCAGCTCCAGCTCGTGGTGTCCAAGACGAGACTTAAAACCAGGGGAGACAGGGCCTTCTCTGTGGTCGGCCCTAAGCTCTGGAACACTCTGCCCCTCCATATTCGAACTGCTCCCACAGTGGAGTGTTTTAAGTCTCGTCTTAAGACCCACTTTTATTCTCTGGCTTTTAACACTACGTGAGTTGTGTGGTCCTCTGTTGTCCTCTGTGTTTTTAAAATTTTGATTTCTATTTACTGTTTTAATTGGTTTTACCCTTTGAAATTGTTTTTAATCATATTTATTTTATATTGTTTTTAATTGTGTTTAATATTGTTGTGCAGCACTTTGGAAACATTTTGTTGTTTAAATGTGCTATATAAATAAAGTGGATTGGATTGGATTGATATTGCGTGATGGGTAAAATTTTGAAAAAAACTTCGAAAAATATAATAAGCCACTGGGAACTGATTTTTAATGGTTTTAACCATTCTGAAATTGTGATAATGTTCCCCTTTAAATTTGCACTATGACATCTTCACTATCCAACTTTCTGCATCGCTGTTTCCAACAATACATATTTCAAATTGATTCACTATCGCTAATTAATGAGTCAAGTAATCGTCTAAATTATCAAATTGATTAAACAAAACATCAATCATACATCTAACGAGATTGAAACTTTAATTACGTGTTAATATGATTGATGCCGGTATGACGATTCACAAGACGGACCTCGCATATCTCAATTAACACGAGGTTTAGTGCGCTTTTCGCCACAAGTTTGTTTGCCCACAGAACGCCAGGCGCGTGCCATAACTCCAACATCATGCCCGAGAAGACAAGCCTGGAGGACGCCACTTATTGCACTGGTGTGAACTCACAGGAAGTTGGGGAAGGCAGGACCAACAGCCGTCCCCCTGGTGGCAGATTACGCAGAATACACACAACCCCAGACAGGAATATGGCAGCCGCTCACTCTTCCCCCTCCCTAATTATCAGACACCATATTGGCTGTCGTCGAGGAGAGAGGAGGTAATTTTGTTTCCGAGTCCTTTTGGGAAATTAATTCATTTTACTGATGTGACTCGGTAATTACAGTGACATGGAGGTTAATTGGCAAATCTGTATTGCCCGGGTGCCGTCAAAGAAATACGCTCTCAGCAGGTAAACAAACACGCGTGGATCATGCGTGCGCTTCGCTCCTGACAAAGGACGAGCAAGCCTAACACGGGATTTCACCAGCTGAGCGCATCGGGACTCAACGAGTAAACACAGCAAAAGGACATTTCACTTTGAATGTGTATGACTTTTAATCACTCCTTATTTTAAGCGCTCGAGCAGCAGCGAATTTCAACCGAAAGTGTTTGAACTAGAGATGTCCGATAATACCGGACTGCCGATATTATCGGACGATAAATGCTTTAAAATGTAATATCGGAAATTATCGGTATCGGTTTCAAAAAGTAAAATGTATGACTTTTTAAAACGCCGCTGTGTACACAGACGTAGGGAGAAGTACAGAGCGCCAATAAACCTTAAAGGCACTGCCTTTGCGTGCCGGTCCAATCACATGATACAGGTAAAAAGCCAGTAAATTAGAATATTTTGAAAAACTTGATTTATTTCAGTAATTGCATTCAAAAGGTGTAACTTGTACATTATATTTATTCATTGCACACAGACTGATGCATTCAAATGTTTATTTCATTGAATTTTGATGATTTGAAGTGGCAACAAATGAAAATCCAAAATTCCGTGTGTCACAAAATTAGAATATTACTTAAGGCTAATACAAAAAAGGGATTTTTAGAAATGTTGGCCAACTGAAAAGTATGAAAATGAAAAATATGAGCATGTACAATACTCAATACTTGGTTGGAGCTCCTTTTGCCTCAATTACTGCGTTAATGCGGCGTGGCATGGAGTCGATGAGTTTCTGGCACTGCTCAGGTGTTATGAGAGCCCAGGTTGCTCTGATAGTGGCCTTCAACTCTTCTGCGTTTTTGGGTCTGGCATTCTGCATCTTCCTTTTCACAATACCCCACAGATTTTCTATGGGGCTAAGGTCAGGGGAGTTGGCGGGCCAATTTAGAACAGAAATACCATGGTCCGTAAACCAGGCACGGGTAGATTTTGCGCTGTGTGCAGGCGCCAAGTCCTGTTGGAACTTGAAATCTCCATCTCCATAGAGCAGGTCAGCAGCAGGAAGCATGAAGTGCTCTAAAACTTGCTGGTAGACGGCTGCGTTGACCCTGGATCTCAGGAAACAGAGTGGACCGACACCAGCAGATGACATGGCACCCCAAACCATCACCCAACCATGCAAACTTTGCATTTCCTTTGGAAATCGAGGTCCCAGAGTCTGGAGGAAGACAGGAGAGGCACAGGATCCACGTTGCCTGAAGTCTAGTGTAAAGTTTCCACCATCAGTGATGGTTTGGGGTGCCATGTCATCTGCTGGTGTCGGTCCACTCTGTTTCCTGAGATCCAGGGTCAACGCAGCCGTCTACCAGCAAGTTTTAGAGCACTTCATGCTTCCTGCTGCTGACCTGCTCTATGGAGATGGAGATTTCAAGTTCCAACAGGACTTGGCGCCTGCACACAGCGCAAAATCTACCCGTGCCTGGTTTACGGACCATGGTATTTCTGTTCTAAATTGGCCCGCCAACTCCCCTGACCTTAGCCCCATAGAAAATCTGTGGGGTATTGTGAAAAGGAAGATGCAGAATGCCAGACCCAAAAACGCAGAAGAGTTGAAGGCCACTATCAGAGCAACCTGGGCTCTCATAACACCTGAGCAGTGCCAGAAACTCATCGACTCCATGCCACGCCGCATTAACGCAGTAATTGAGGCAAAAGGAGCTCCAACCAAGTATTGAGTATTGTACATGCTCATATTTTTCATTTTCATACTTTTCAGTTGGCCAACATTTCTAAAAATCCCTTTTTTGTATTAGCCTTAAGTAACATTCTAATTTTGTGACACACGGAATTTTGGATTTTCATTTGTTGCCACTTCAAATCATCAAAATTAAATGAAATAAACATTTGAATGCATCAGTCTGTGTGCAATGAATAAATATAATGTACAAGTTACACCTTTTGAATGCAATTACTGAAATAAATCAAGTTTTTCAAAATATTCTAATTAACTGGCTTTTACCTGTATATACGGCTTTTCACACACACAAGTAAATGCAATGCATACTTGGTCAACAGCCATACAGGTCACACTGAGGGTGGCCGTATAAACAACTTTAACACTGTTACAAATATGCGCCACACTGTGAACCCACACCAAACAAGAATGACAAACACATTTCGGGAGAACATCCGCACCGTAACACAACATAAACACAACAGAACAAATACCCAGGACCCCTTTTAGCACTAACTCTTCCGGGGCGCTACAATATACACCCCCCGCTACCCCCACCTCAACCCCGCCCACCTCAACCTTCTCATGCTCTCTCAGGGAGAGCATGTCCCAAATTCCAAGCTGCTGTATTGAGGCATGTTAAAAAAAATAATACACTTTGTGACTTCAATAATAAATATGGCAGTGCCATGTTGGCATTTTTTTCCATAACTTGATTTGATTTATTTTGGAAAACCTTGTTACATTGTTTAATGCATCCAGCGGGGCATAATAATGTGTTAATTCTACGACTGTATATATCGGTATCGGTTGATATCGGAATCGGTAATTAAGAGTTGGACAATATCAGAATATCGGATATCGGCAAATAAGCCATTATCGGACATCTCTAGTTTGTTCTCTTTCAAAGCCATAACTATAAACTCTGTAAAGGACACCTGACCAAAGGGACACCAGGGACAAAAGGGTAAAATTTGTAATAATAGATATTTTGTTTCATAACTCGAGCAGCAGCCAATTTTGAGCAAACATATTCAAACTTTTAGAGACAACTGTTCAACATGGAGCTACAACAGAACACATGTTAAAGTACATCTAACCAAAGAAGGTACTCAGGTAAACATTCAAAACTGTAAGTTGTGTTTCTTTTCAACGCTCTAGAAGCAGAAATTTTCAACCAAACCTTTCCATATGATGCAGCATTAATGTTCTCCTTATAAAAGCCATAACCCTATAATGTAAATGACTCTGTAAAGGATATCTGACCAAGAGGGCACTCAAGTTAAAATTAAAAACTGTAAGTTGTGTTTCTATTCAACGCTCTAGCAGCAGCAATATCAACCAAACCTTTTCAAACATTGTAGTAGAGATGTCCGATAATATTGGCATGCCGATATTATCGGCCGATAAATGCGTTAAAATGTAATATCGGAAATTATCCGAATCGTTTTTTTTATTATCGATATCGTTTTTTTTTTTTTTGTTTTTTTTATTAAATCAACATAAAAAACACAAGATACACTTACAATTAGTGCACCAACCCAAAAAACCTCCCTCCCCCATTCACACTCATTCACACAAAAGGGTTGTTTCTTTCTGTTATTAATATTCTGGTTCCTACATTATATATCAATATATATCAATACAGTCTGCAAGGGATACAGTCCGTAAGCACACATGATTGTGCGTGCTGCTGCTCCACTAACAGTACTAACCTTTAACAGTTAATTTGACTCATTTTCATTAATTACTAGTTTCTATGTAACTGTTTTTATATTGTTTTACTTTCTTTTTTATTCAAGAAAATGTTTTTAATTTATTTATCTTATTTTATTTTATAAATTTTTTTAAAGTACCTTATCTTCACCATACCTGGTTGTCCAAATTAGGCATTATAATGTATTAATTCCACGACTGTATATATCGGTTGATATCGGTATCGGTAATTAAAGAGTTGGACAATATCGGAATATCGGATATCGGCAAAAAGCCATTATCGGACATCCCTACATTGTAGCACTATTGTTATCCTTCCAATCCACAACCCAACTTTGTAAAGGAGTCTGTAAAAGATATCTGACCAAGGGGGGCCGGTGACGAAAGGGTCAAAATTGTAATAATAGATATTTCAATTTATAACTCTAGCAGCAGCAAATTTTAAGCAAACGTATTCAAACTATTAGAGACAAATGTTCAACATCTAGCTACAACAGTATACATGTTAAAGACTATCCAACCAAAGAAACTACTTAGGTTAAAATTCAAAACTGGAGGTTGTGTTTCTTTTCAGCACTCTAGCAGCAGCAATTTACAACCAAACCTTTTGGAAAGTTGCTGCAGAATTGTTCTCCTTCAAAGCCAGTACCCTATATATGGTAATAAAATAAACATCCAAAGAGAGGATTGGTAGCTAAGGTAAAACATATTTAAAAAAATATGTTTCACTTTGACAATCGAGCTGCATCAATTTAAAAGCAAAACTATTCAAACGTGTATGGATAAATGCTCCACCTCTAACTATATTCATTTTAAAGAATATAGATTATTATAGAAATTGCTCAATTTAAACACAAATCGGGAGGTTGTGTTTCTTTTTTAGAGCTCTAGCAGCAGAAATAATCCATCAACCTTTGCAGCACAATTGTTTTCTTTCCGAAGCGAGAACCCTATGAATGGTGAAGGATAACTGACAAAAGAAGAGGAGAGGTAATAAAGGCATCAACAATGCAATCATTGTTTTTTTTCTTCGACACTACTGCCGCAGCAAATTTCAAGCAAAAGTATTCAACTTCTATCGATGAATGTTTTACATCTAGCTACAACAGTAGATGTAATAGAATATCTAACCAAGCGGAGGTTAGTAAGGTTCAAACCCAAATCAAGAGACTTGTGTTTCTTTTCAGCGCTCTACCTGTAGCAATTTTAACAAAAAATGTTTTAAAAGGTTACATCGCTATCGTTTCTATTTTAATGATAAATGATATCTGCACCATCTTTAAGTTGGACCTAAAGTCTGAATTAAAGCCAGGAGATGTGTCCTTTCATAACTCGAGCAGCAGCAAGTTGCTAGTATACTTATTCAACCTTTGTCGGTCTAATATTCTAAATCAGTGGTTCTCAAATGCGGGTACGCGTACCCCTGGGAGTACTTGAAGGTATGCCAAGGGGTACGTGACATTTTTTTTTTAAATATTCTAAAAATAGCAACAATTCAAAAATCCTTTATAAATATATTTATTGAATACTACTTCAACAAAATATGAATGTAAGTTCATAAACTGAACATCAAATCAAGTAGGCTATTCCATTCATTACAATGCAACAATGCAACAATGCAATATTCAGTGTTGAGAGCTAGATTTTTGGTGCACATGTTCCATAAATATTGATGTTAAATATTTATTTTTTTGTGAAGAAATGTTTAGAATTAAGTTAATGAATCCAGATGGATCTCTATTACAATCCCCAAAGAGGGCACTTTAAGTTGATGATTACTTCTATGTGTAGAAATATTTATTGATTAATTGAATCACTTGTTTATTTTTCAACAAGTTTTTTGTTATTTTTACATCTTTTTTTCCAAATAGTTCAAGAAAGACCACTACAAATGAGCAATATTTTGCACTGTTATACAATTTAATAAATCAGAAACTGATGACATAGTGCTGTATTTTACTTCTTTATCTCTTTTTTTCAACCAAAAATGCTTTTGCTCTGATTAGGGGGTACTTGAATTAAAAAAATGTTCAAAGGGGGTACATCACTGAAAAAAGGTTAAGAACCGCTGTTCTACATCAAACAAAAACCCTCTATATGTTAAATTATGAAGGGCCAAAGATGGTAGAAGGTCAAAACTCAAATCGCTATATGTGAGTTATCTTTTTAGCACTCGAGCAGCAGCATTTTTTAAAAAGACTTGTTTAATCTTTAGAGGGTTATTTTAAGGAGCTAATTATTTCCATCTAAATTAAATGATATCCGACCAACAAGGGTAGAGGTAAATAAAGTCAAAATAGTTTTTCTTCGACGCTCAAGCCCTTACGACAAATGTTGGTGTTTATCTCTTTTACGGTGTTATCTATCAAGAATTTAAAAAAAATTAAAAAAAATCTTTAGGAGCCATTAATGCCATTCCAAATTATCTTATTTGGCAGAAAATAGGCCATCAATTACAGCAGAAAAGTTTATTAACAAAACAAATGCAAAGTCATCAAGGCCAAATCATTATTACGAAATTGAACTCATTTGTTCTCTGAGGACCAAATCAACAAACAGGTCCTCATTAACGGACCACAATAAGCGGTCGTTAAGAGCTATACTGAAGCGTTGTGTGCGTGTGTGTGTGTGTGTGTGTGTGTGTCTGCTCTTCCACAAATATAAATGCTGATTTGCAATCTTCGCCTTTTTATCCTTGAATAATTTGAATTATTTGGGTGACCCGGTGCTATTGCATCCTCATCAACGTACACTTTGATGTCTTCTTTAATTTGGCTGCTCTTTTGCAGAAGAGCTGGCCAGGCAAGATTCCTATAGACAATATTGCTTTTTCTGTCATCACTGCATAAATCACATGGAAAAAAACCACACACACACACACACACACACACCCAGACGCAGACTTTTTTTTTTTTTTTTCTGCGATGTGATTTGTCATCCGACATTCTGGGGGGGGGGAAAGTACCTCAAAGGCAATTAAAGGTAATCAAACAAAGGCTGACAGTTTAACAAGGCTGCTGAAGTATCTTGACATCTTTAATCAGTTTTATTTTGGAGGCTTTTGTTTGCTCTTTTCTCATGTGAGCAGACACAAAGTCCAATAAAAACCTTCTTAAGATTAGGCCAAATGAGGAGTGCTTTTGCAAACACACACAATAAAAAGTTTCTATTCCGAAAACTAGGGATGTCCCGATCAACATTTGTGATTTTTCGGCCTAGAATCCGATTAGAGCAGGGGTTCCTTTATCACTACAGAGGTATTCATATTCAATAATCGCACCTAATATACTTCCAGTTTAACAGGGTATTTATTGGCAAATGATATGGAAGCATGTGTTAATCACAAAGCTTAGCATCAAGGCTTAGGTCAGGCTGATTATAAAAAATAAATACTAATCAAATATACTTCAAAAGAAAGAACTCATGAAAAAAAAATGTACATACAGTTACGCAGTGCTCTAAATAAATAAATAAATATATTCTAACAAAATGAATCAATAAATACTAATAATAATACAAATTTCCAAACAGTCGATAAAATATAGGTGTAAATGAAAATACAACTTCGCCACTTAAGTCTTAATTTTTGCGCTTAAAGAACGTTTCTATAAATATATAGCAATAAATGCTACATATTTCAATAGAATAAAGTGTCTGGGACTAGTCCACGATAACTAAACAAAAGCAAACACTATCATTGGCTCCCATTTAAGTAATTTGGGTTTTGACTATACAGGTAAAAGCCAGTAAATTAGAATATTTTGAAAAACTTGATTTATTTCAGTAATTGCATTCAAAAGGTGTAACTTGTACATTATATTTATTCATTGCACACAGACTGATGCATTCAAATGTTTATTTCATTTAATTTTGATGATTTGAAGTGGCAACAAATGAAAATCCAAAATTCCGTGTGTCACAAAATTAGAATATTACTTAAGGCTAATACAAAAAAGGGATTTTTAGAAATGTTGGCCAACTGAAAAGTATGAAAATGAAAAATATGAGCATGTACAATACTCAATACTTGGTTGGAGCTCCTTTTGCCTCAATTACTGCGTTAATGCGGCGTGGCATGGAGTCGATGAGTTTCTGGCACTGCTCAGGTGTTATGAGAGCCCAGGTTGCTCTGATAGTGGCCTTCAACTCTTCTGCGTTTTTGGGTCTGGCATTCTGCATCTTCCTTTTCACAATACCCCACAGATTTTCTATGGGGCTAAGGTCAGGGGAGTTGGCGGGCCAATTTAGAACAGAAATACCATGGTCCGTAAACCAGGCACGGGTAGATTTTGCGCTGTGTGCAGGCGCCAAGTCCTGTTGGAACTTGAAATCTCCATCTCCATAGAGCAGGTCAGCAGCAGGAAGCATGAAGTGCTCTAAAACTTGCTGGTAGACGGCTGCGTTGACCCTGGATCTCAGGAAACAGAGTGGACCGACACCAGCAGATGACATGGCACCCCAAACCATCACCCAACCATGCAAATTTTGCATTTCCTTTGGAAATCGAGGTCCCAGAGTCTGGAGGAAGACAGGAGAGGCACAGGATCCACGTTGCCTGAAGTCTAGTGTAAAGTTTCCACCATCAGTGATGGTTTGGGGTGCCATGTCATCTGCTGGTGTCGGTCCACTCTGTTTCCTGAGATCCAGGGTCAACGCAGCCGTCTACCAGCAAGTTTTAGAGCACTTCATGCTTCCTGCTGCTGACCTGCTCTATGGAGATGGAGATTTCAAGTTCCAACAGGACTTGGCGCCTGCACACAGCGTAAAATCTACCCGTGCCTGGTTTACGGACCATGGTATTTCTGTTCTAAATTGGCCCGCCAACTCCCCTGACCTTAGCCCCATAGAAAATCTGTGGGGTATTGTGAAAAGGAAGATGCAGAATGCCAGACCCAAAAACGCAGAAGAGTTGAAGGCCACTATCAGAGCAACCTGGGCTCTCATAACACCTGAGCAGTGCCAGAAACTCATCGACTCCATGCCACGCCGCATTAACGCAGTAATTGAGACAAAAGGAGCTCCAACCAAGTATTGAGTATTGTACATGCTCATATTTTTCATTTTCATACTTTTCAGTTGGCCAACATTTCTAAAAATCCCTTTTTTGTATTAGCCTTAAGTAATATTCTAATTTTGTGACACACGGAATTTTGGATTTTCATTTGTTGCCACTTCAAATCATCAAAATTAAATGAAATAAACATTTGAATGCATCAGTCTGTGTGCAATGAATAAATATAATGTACAAGTTACACCTTTTGAATGCAATTACTGAAATAAATCAAGTTTTTCAAAATATTCTAATTTACTGGCTTTTACCTGTATATAAAACAAAGTGTTCATTTTGTATTTGTTTGTGAAAGCCAACGTTTCTATCCCTGAAAACTCTGCACACAAAACTGTGGACATTTGTCAAAACATCCCCTTTTACCGTGTTCCGTGTGATATTATTCTTCAGACGAATACGCCACGTGGCGCCGCTGTTATTAAGCCCCGAAGTCTTCAAAGTTCTCAAACAACTCAACGTGCGCTACCCTATAATTCCAGCGTGGTTCTTTGAATCGCCACACATTTTGGTACACGCTTTCAAGGGACTGGCAAGCACACGTCTGTAAAATTTGAGGAAGATTGAGTCACGTGCTCTCATGGCTGCTGAGTGACCCCAAGATGCAGAGACGACAGGCGATGTGCAAGCAACACGTCCTTTTCAATTAGTGACAGTCCAGGAAACCAAAAGTTGAAGGAGGAAACAAATAAGTGGTGCACACAACACAATGAGCCAGCTCTGAAGGAGGGGACAAGGTGGTACTAAATGGAACTAATCAACAAGGAGGAACAGGTGGGCTGGCAGGACAATAATTAGAAAGTAAGAGTGCCGCAAAACACAGAAACCAAACAGGAAATATAGCCAGAATAAGAGCACCAGGACAGGAAATGACACCAAACACAGAAAAATAACAAACAAAGCCTAAACCGCCACGTACACTGCAAAAACTGAAATCTAAGTAAGATGAAATATCTCAAATAAGGGTGATATTTGCTTATTTTCTGTCTGATAAGATCATTCTTCTCACTAAGCAGATTTTATGTTAGAGTGTTTTACTTGTTTTAAGGAAGATATTACAGCTTGTTGCTGAGTTTTATGACCTATATTGAGTAAAACATGCTTGAAACTAGAATATCAACTGAGTAACACTCACAAGTATAAAACTACTTTTTTAAAGTAATCATTTCTTATTTCAAGCATGGAAAAAAAAAATCATGATTTTGACACAATTGTGTCTCATAATTAAAACAGATGACAGTCAAATGGACTTTGCTGTTTTATTTTCAATGAAACAATAGAAAACAGGTACTCATATAGTAGTACAGTTGGCAGAGTACAGTAAACTGACAGTTAATATTTAAACATTTAACATTTCAAAGAATTTTGAACAGAAATAGTTCATGCACATTCAGGTAAATTATTCAAAATTACAATTAAAAAGATTTTGGCCGGGGGCCGGGCTGTTTATATGCGCACTAATTGACTGAAAGAGCACGCACTTGGCGTGATGATGTCATGTTATCAATGGAAAAATGCATTTTTAGACAATATGATTTGCCTGAGCGGCTAGGAGACCCCGAAAGTAACAAGCAGTTGCCTTGTTGCCTTTCCACTAAGAACAATAAATTAGTTTTTAGTATAAGTTTGCTGGTTTCAAGAAATGTAATGCTGAGCGAATATCATTATGTCAAGATAATGGCACTAACAATTACTTAATTCAAGAATATTTTTCAACATATTGAGCAAAAAAGTGTCTTTTTTTCTACCAAGAAAAGTGCACTTGTTATTAGTGAGAATATACTTATTTTAAGGTATTTTGGGGTTCATTGAGGTTATTTGACTTGTTTTGGAAAGTCTTGACAAGCCGAATTTTCTTGTTCTATTGGCAGATAACTTTGCTTAGTTCAAATAAAATACCCCTCATTTTTGTATTTTTTTTTCTTGTTTTTGAACACTGACTTTTTGCAGTGTAGGATTAAGACCGATGAAAATGTCTTTAAGATTTAGGAACTAATTGCCGATATGTCATTGAATAATGATTAATAAAAGATGAGGATACCTGTATTACTGCATTTTATTTTGTATATTGTCATGTCTTCCAAAGCATTTCAAACACAATCCAAATGGGCACCAACAATTTTATTTGTATATGGGGCATTCCTCCGAATTAATTCAAACTGCTGTCCTATTTAAGTCTCTAGAGAAAAGCACTATATATATATACAGTGCTAAATATTATAAACTTATCACTTTCCTCTGGCACTGTTCCCCTAGCATTCAAGAAAGCGGTTATTCATCCTCTGCTCAAAAGACCTAACCTTGATCCTGACCTCATGGTAAACTACCGACCGGTGTCCCACCTTCCCTTTATTTCGAAAATCCTCGAAAAAATTGTCGCACAGCAGCTAAATGAACACTTAGTGTCTAACAATCTCTGTGAACCTTTTCAATCTGGTTTCAGGGCAAATCACTCTACGGAGACAGCCCTCGCAAAAATGACTAATGATCTACTGCTAACAATGGATTCTGATGCGTCATCTATGTTGCTGCTTCTTGATCTTAGCGCTGCTTTCGATACCGTCGATCATAATATTTTATTAGAGCGTATCAAAACACGTATTGGTATGTCAGACTTAGCTTTGTCGTGGTTTAACTCGTATCTTACTGACAGGATGCAATGCGTCTCCCATAATAATGTGACCTCGGACTATGTTAAGGTAACGTGCGGAGTTCCTCAGGGTTCGGTTCTTGGCCCTGCACTCTTTAGTATTTACATGCTGCCGCTAGGCGACATCATACGCAAATACGGTGTTAGCTTTCATTGTTATGCTGATGACAGCCAACTCTACATGCCCCTAAAGCTGACCAACACGCCGGATTGTAGTCAGCTGGAGGCGTGTCTTAATGAAATTAAACAATGGATGTCCGCTAACTTCTTGCAACTCAACGCCAAGAAAACGGAAATGCTGATTATCGGTCCTGCTAAACACCGACATTTATTTAATAATACCACCTTAACATTTGACAACCAAACAATTACACAAGGAGAATCAGTAAAGAATCTGGGTATTATCTTCCACCCAACTCTCTCCTTTGAATCACACATTAAGAGTGTTACTAAAACGGCCTTCTTTCATCTCCGTAATATCGCTAAAATTCGTTCTATTTTATCCACTAGCGACGCTGAGATCATTATTCATGCGTTCGTTACGTCTCGTCTCGACTACTGTAACGTATTATTTTCGGGTCTCCCTATGTCTAGCATTAAAAAATTACAGTTGGTACAAAATGCGGCTGCTAGACTTTTGACAAGAACAAGAAAGTTTGATCATATTACGCCTATACTGGCTCACCTGCACTGGCTTCCTGTGCACTTAAGATGTGACTTTAAGGTTTTACTACTTACGTATAAAATACTACACGGTCTAGCTCCGTCCTATCTTGTCGATTGCATTGTACCATATGTCCCGGCAAGAAATCTGCGTTCAAAGAACTCCGGCTTATTAGTGATTCCCAGAGCCCAAAAAAAGTCTGCGGGCTATAGAGCGTTTTCTATTGGGGCTCCAGTACTATGGAATGCCCTCCCGGTAACAGTTAGAGATGCTACCTCAGTAGAAGCATTTAAGTCCCATCTTAAAACTCATTTGTATACTCTAGCCTTTAAATAGCCCCCCTGTTAGACCAGTTGATCTGCCGTTTCTTTTCTTTTCTCCTCTGCTCCCCTATTCCTTGTGGAGGGGGGGGGGGACACAGGTCCGGTGGCCATGGATGAAGTGCTGGCTGTCCAGTGTCGGGACCCGGGGTGGACCGCTCGCCTGTGCATCGGCTGGGAACATCTCTGTGCTGCTGACCCGTCTCCGCTCGGGATGGTGTCCTGCTGGCCCCACTATGGACTGGACTCTTACTATTATGTTGGATCCACTATGGACTGGACTCTCACAATATTATGTCAGACCCACTCGACATCCATTGCTTTCGGTCTCCCCTAGAGGGGGGGGGTTACCCACATATGCGGTCCTCTCCAAGGTTTCTCATAGTCATTCACATCGACGTCCCACTGGGGTGAGTTTTTCCTTGCCCGTATGTGGGCTTTGTACCGAGGATGTCGTTGTGGCTTGTGCAGCCCTTTGAGACACTTGTGATTTAGGGCTATATAAATAAAGATTGATTGATTGATTGATATAAATATCACTTCCCATTACCCAAACAAGTTTTAACAAAACAATGAAGCATTCAGACATGGATTTTTTACTGAGGTTATACTGTATCTGTTTAAACTCAGGCCAATAACTGAGACAGTGATACGATATGTAAGTACAAAATCATCATTTATTGGGTACTTTCTATTTATTATAGGGTACTTTCTAATGAGAAGTCGCTGTCCCCCAATCATGACCACTAAACTTGAAATCATGAAAATACCGCTTAAAACATTTTTTTGTTTAATTTTTTAACATAAAACAATCATGTCCCTCGTTTTTATGTCACTACTGAAACACAAGAGTTTTAAAAGCTTGGCTAATTCTATTGTATTGACCACAAAAGTGTTAGTCATATTTCTTAAATCAAGCATTTTAAAGGGGAACATTATCACCAGACCTATGTAAGCGTCAATATATACCTTGATGTTGCAGAAAAAAGACCATATATTTTTTTAACCGATTTCCCAACTCTAAATGGATGAATTTTGGCGAATTAAACGCCTTTCTATTATTCGCTCTCGGAGCGATGATGTCACAACGTGACGTCACATCGGGAAGCAATCCGCCATTTTCTCACTTTCGTCGGTGTGTTGTCGGAGGGTGTAACAACACGAACAGGGACGGATTCAAGTTGCACCAGTGGCCCAAAGATGCCAAAGTGGCAAGAAATTGGACACGAGGGTGTGGGGAAAGCCGACGAAATGGTCAGTCGTTTGTTCCGCACACTTTACCGACGAAAGCTATGCTACGACAGAGATGGCAAGAATGTGTGGATATCCTGCGACACTCAAAGCAGATGCATTTCCAACCATAAAGTCAAAGAAATCTGCCGCCAGACCCCCATTGAATCTGCCGGAGTGTGTGAACAATTCAGGGACAAAGAACCTCGGTAGCACGGCAAGCAATGGCGGCAGTTTGTTCCCGCAGACGAGCGAGCTAAACCCCCTGGATGTCTTGGCTCACATCGACCCTAGCTTCCCTGGCCTGCTGACATCAACTCCAAAACTGGACAGATCAGCTTTCAGGAAAAGAGCGCGGATGAGGGTATGTCTACAGAATATATTAATTGATGAAAACGTTATTCATTACTCGCGGT
Source organism: Nerophis lumbriciformis (assembly GCF_033978685.3). Classification (NCBI taxonomy): domain Eukaryota; kingdom Metazoa; phylum Chordata; class Actinopteri; order Syngnathiformes; family Syngnathidae; genus Nerophis; species Nerophis lumbriciformis. The sequence continues at coordinate 58,289,620 of NC_084552.2, forward strand.
TTTACGTAAATTATTATACATAAACTGTGTTTACCAATAATTTAGCTTAAAAACATTATTTTTTTTCAATCATTCGAGTACATTCGGGTAGTCTTTTGTGTCTATTTAGGTATGGTTAACCTGAGTGCTGAAATCGTGGAAAAATATATGTTCTTAGCGCGCCTGAAATGGGCTGTCTGCACTCTCAAAGTGCATGTTGTTGCCAAATGTATTTCATATGCTGTAAACCTAGTTCATAGTTGTTAGTAATTATCTTATCAGACAGTATTAAGCCGCTGAAATCCGAGTCTGAATCCGAGCTAATGTCGCTATACCTTGCTGTTTGTTTGTATTGGCATCACTGTGTGACGTCACAGGAAAATGGACGGGTGTATATAACGATGGTTAAAATCAGGCACTTTGAAGCTTTTTTTTAGGGATATTGCGTGATGGGTAAAATTTTAAAAAAAACTTCGAAAAATAAAATAAGCCACTGGGAACTGATTTTTAATGGTTTTAACCCTTCTGAAATTGTGATAATGTTCCCCTTTAAGCAATACGTTTGGGGGAATATGATACAACCCTGCAAACAAAATAGTGGTCACTACCTAAACACTGGGTGATTACAAAAAAAAAAAAAGAAAGTATATTGAGTTATCAACTAAAATACATACCTGCCAACTTTTGAAATCAGAAAAACCTAGTAGCCAGGGTCCAGGGGCCGCAGGCCCCGGTAGGTCCAGGACAAAGTCCTGGTGGGGGGTTCAGGCTTCGCCCCCCGACGCAAAATGATTATTAGCATTCAGACAGGTTAAAATGTTGCTAAAACCATCACTTTTCTATCAGTCACAGTGACTTTTCAAAACAAAAATATTACAGCAAAAATCATATGGGTTGATTGACATGTTTATTCTGTAAGCTAACTTCAATAGTTTGAAATTATTTTGACAGTTAATGCCAGTTATCCTGTCAACCTTTCACAAGACTTTAATTTGTTAATTGAAAGTATAAACAGTATAAACAACTTTTACAGTAAACAAATGGAAAAACAGTGCTAAACAATTCCATAAAAAAAAAAAATGGTGTCATTATTAACTTTCTGTCCAAGCTTGTATAATCTACTGCCTTGTTCAATTGTAAAAAATATTCTGTGCCTAAAATTCACATTTCTATCACAATTATCATACTGTAAACATGGTAAGCTAACTTCATTAAAATTAATAGTCCTGTCAATAGCATGGAATTACAATTCAAATGTAGTTTTTTTGTAAGCTTTTCAAAAGAATTCAAAATATGAAAAATTAATGAAAATGAATTGAAGCCATCAGACACTTGAAAAGTGGCACATCACATCTCTAATGTAATCATTTGAACTTTTCAACAGAAATAGCACTGCAAAAATATTAAGGACATACTTCTGTATTTTGGTAGTTATGCTGTCAACATTTAACAAGATTTCTTCAACTTGGACTTGAAAGCATAAATAGTATAAACACTTTTAACAGTATAACAGTACTAAACAATTCCAATAGATAACATTGGTGTCATTACCTTTTTGTGGCTAAAATCCGAAAAACGTTGAAAGTTTTCCACTTGTATCGCTAGCAACGGCATTAGACTTGTGTTTTTTTGTCCCAACGTGGTCTTTTACATCGCTAATTCCTCCGTGTCCGATCGAAAAATCTTGTCTGCACAAGGTGCAATTCGCGTAGTTTTCACCCTTTTTGGAACGAATAATTATTCCCGGATAGGCTTTTGAATATTCTTCACGGAATGACTGCAGTTTTCTTTTCGGTTTAAGACTCGTTTGCGATTTTTCTCCGGCTGATTCCATGATCGTTCTGTAATGTTCCCAGGAACGTAGGCTCATAGACTTATTCGTTTGTCTCGTATCTATTGTAATAAAATGCAGTGTAACCACACAACAGCTCCAATGTGCGTCTCCCCTCTTTCCCGGCAAAACTCGAACTAACACTTCCTGTCAACAACGTCACTTCCCTAACTTGCCCGGAAGTCCCGCCCCCCAGCCAAAGCCATTGGCTAACACCCCGTAGCTAGCCGCTACATCTCGCTCGTTTGGAAACAATGGCCTCGTGCTTGGCAGCGGTGCTATAAATAGCCTCGCGCATTTAAAAAAAAAATTTTTTTTAATTAATGAAAAACCGTATTTTTTATCACTGCAACCGTAACCCGGAATAGGTTGATGAAAACCGTACTAATTACGGGAAAACCGGAGTAGTTGGCAGGTATGAAAATATCATGAAACTAATTGGTTAGGGTTAGTATGTTCAATTTCATAAATCATTAAATATAAATTCCCTCTGATCAATGTTTTGGATTTTAGAAAAAAAGACTGCACATTAATTTTGAAAAATGTAAGTAAAAAAAATATTTTTATGGATTCTATTGTGAAAAACGTCGACAACGGTTTTTTAAATAATCTTTATTCAAGGGAAGTAAACATAATAACAATCCTATTTTTAATTCAGACTTGAAGTACTATGTTTTGGTAGTGACACATTTGGAGAGAGGAAAAACAAAAAAATGAAATGAAATGAAAATAGAAAATAAAAGTTCACTGTTCTTTTTCTAGATATGGGACAATGTACATAGGGACAAGGTTTTGGGAATAAAACTTACAAAATTTAAAATATGTCCAACCTCACTTTGTACAAACTTGGTAGAAAGGCCCGTATACTGTAAATTCTGGACTATACGCTGCTACTTTTTCCTAAGCTTTTAACCCTGCGGCTTATAAATGTCATGTCTGTGTGATCATGTTTTGTTTTAGTAATGTTCGGTTTAAATTTTGGACGTTTTGTGCACTTTTGTTTTGTTTTGTCACCATAGCAACCATTAGTTTCACCTGTCACGTCACGCACCTGTTCCACGTTTGGACTCATTGTGCACTCTTGTCACCATAGCAACCATTAGTTTTCACCTGTCACGTCACGCACCTGTTTCACGTTTCGAGTCACGCACCTGCTTTCACTAATCATGTCCATAGTATTTAAGTTCATTCATTTTCTGTTGTTCGTTCTGACGACATCACCACATTTATGCTCCTGCACACTCTCCACACCCTGATGACCCTTGCTACTCTTTTTTTCATGCCGGTTCCATGCCAAGTAAGTTTTTGTTTGTTAAGCCACAGTTAGTGTTTTGTTTAATTGTTCATAGTTTCTGCCAATGTGCAAGTTTTGTGTTTAAAGTCTAGTTTTATTCTCCGCCACTGTGCGCGCCTTTTGTTTATTCCTTTTTTGATAGTTTAAAATAAATCATGTACCCACCTTCAAGCCTTGACCAGTCCAGTTCATTTGCACCACGGGAGAACAAACCAAGCCAAAGTCCAAGTCTTGACAATAAAACGGTGCGGCTAATTTGTGGATTTTTCTTTGCTGACGACCATTCAGCAAATAGTTTTCTTCAAACACATGCAAAGACATGTAAATGGTGTGTTATTGTTTGTGCTATGAAGCCATCTTTTGGACGAGTTCGCTCACTGTGCAGTACAGTATTTCCTTCTGTTTTGTGCTTTCAACCGGAAGTATAAATGCCATTCCGTCTTCTAGCCATCCATAGCGTTACTACTTGTATGGATTCTTCATTCATCACAACAGTATAAGTTTTACAATATAACTAAAACAATTCTTACTTACTAAACTGTCCCGTGTGTGATGTCTGTAGGAGTGTTTTCATGCATATTTGCACGTGTTATCGTAATGTAAAAAAAGCATATTAGCATTAGCTATTATGCTAACATACTTACAAGTGTCTGTGTTAGTAATATCAACATACAACAGCATTCTTTTTGTATTGTTTCAGTATCAAAAATTCCTCAGTAAACTCACCAAAACGTCACCGTGGAGTTATTGAGTCTGTTTAGCTGTTTGGAGAGCTTCCGCAACTTGTGGGTCCATGACGATGACTTCTGTTTTGTTTGATCAGCCGTTTTACTGCCGTGTTACAGACACTGTTTGAAAACAAATAAGGTTAAATATAAATACAAACATTTATAAAATCTCGGTGTGGCTGATGGATTTTTTTTGTGGGTGGGGCTTGAATAACGGTGCGCTCTAAAGTCCGGAAAATACGGTGAAAAATGCCCTATTACCAACACTACATGATTGTGAAATCGACTATTATCATACAGATAACGGTACATCATCACATTTCTCTTCATTGCATCCAAATTTCCACTATGCCCAATTAGCGCCGCGCACTAATACACTGATTCATGGGAGCTCTCTAAATGACAAATTAGTTGGTTTTACAGCGTCCCATGTGCACGCTCTCTCGACCAATCAGAGAGCAGCACTCGGCGGGTTAAACATTGATCAATAATGGGTGTTGATATGCTCATTAGAGTCCAGATGTGACTTTTAATTAGGCTCACCAGTCACAATTGGTGCTACATCACAACGCAACACGCACACACACACACATATATATATATATATATATATATATATATATATATATATTAGGGGTGTAACTATATGTGTATTTGTACCGTTACACCCCTAATATATATATATATATATATATATATATATATATATATATATATATATATGTGTATGTGTATTTGTATTGAACCGTTTCGGTATGGGGGTTTCGGTTCGGTTCGGAGGTGTACCGAACGAGTTTCCACATTGACATATTAAGTAGCGTACCGCACGTTGTGTAAACAATACACACCAAGGCACAACAAACGGCATGCTCGCAACGACCGGTTAGGGTTGCGTGTATTTTCAATGTACGTTAGGGTTAAGAAGGGGTTAAAAACAAAACAAATTGTACGCGCAGCAGCATTCTTGAGGGAGGGGCAGAGACAGAGACAGAGAGAGAGAGTTATGATAAACGCGCATGCGTCGCCAGGCTCTGCTTTTTAGCCATAGATTTATCAGATTTAATTTTTTATTATCTATAGCAGGGGTGTCAAAAGTGTGCCCCGCAGGCCATTTGCGGCCCACAGCTAATGTTTTAAAGGCCCACGGCACATTCTAAAAATACTATTAAAATAAACAAAAACATAACAAAAGTGAAATAAAAAAGCTTAAAGGTTAAATGTAATTTAGAAAAAGTTGCAATGTTGACTAATAAGACAAAGCTTTTTTTTTTTTTCCTTTCAAGCTGTCATTGCTCAAAACATAATATTGAATCAAAATCAATGTTATTATGAATTATTGACCTATCTAATGTTCCAATTACTTCACATTAAATATTTCACGAAGAAAAATATTTTTGGTGGAAGATTTTGCAAATTAGGTAAATAAATAACCAAAAAATGTATATTTTGTTGTTTTCTTACTGTACCGAAAATGAACCAAACTAAAAATACTATTAAAATAAACAATAACATAACAAAAGTGAAATAAAAAAGCTTAAAGGTTAAATGTAATTTAGAAAAAGTTGCAATGTTGACTAATAAAACAAAGCTATTTTTTTTTCTTTCAAACTGTCATTGCTCAAAACATAATATTGAATCAAAATCAATATTATTATGAATTATTGACCTATCCAAGGTTCCGATTACTTCACATCAAATATTCCACGAAGAAAAATATTTTTGGTGGAAGATTTTGCAAATTAGGTAAATAAATAATCAAAAAATTTATATTTTGTTGTTTTCTTACAATACCGAAAATGAACCGAACTAAAAATACTATTAAAATAAACAAAAACATAACAAAAGTGAAATAAAAAAGCTTAAAGGTTAAATATAATTTAGAAAAAGTTACAATGTTGACTAATAAAACAAAGCTATTTTTTTTTTCTTTCAAACTGTCATTGCTCAAAACATAATATTGAATCAAAATCAATGTTATTATGAATTATTGACCTATTCGAGGTTCCGATTACTTCACATCAAATATTCCACGAAGAAAAATATTTTTGGTGGAAGATTTTGCAAATTAGGTAAATAAATAACCCAAAAATGTATATTTTGTTGTTTTTTTTACAATACCGAAAATGAATCGAACTAAAAATACTATTAAAATAAACAAAAACATAACAAAAGTGAAATAAAAAAGCTTAAAGGTTAAATATAATTTAGAAAAAGTTGCAATGTTGACTAATAAAACAAAGCTATTTTTTTTTTCTTTCAAACTGTCATTGCTCAAAACATAATATTGAATCAAAATCAATGTTATTATGAATTATTGACCTATTCGAGGTTCCGATTACTTCACATCAAATATTCCACGAAGAAAAATATTTTTGGTGGAAGATTTTGCAAATTAGGTAAATAAATAACCAAAAAATGTATATTTTGTTGTTTTTTTACAATACCGAAAATGAACCGAACTAAAAACACTATTAAAATAAACAAAAACATAACAAAAGTGAAATAAAAAAGCTTAAAGGTTAAATATAATTTAGAAAAAGTTGCAATGTTGACTAATAAAACAAAGCTATTTTTTTTTCTTTCAAACTGTCATTGCTCAAAACATAATATTGAATCAAAATCAATGTTATTATGAATTATTGACCTATCCGAGGTTCCGATTACTTCACATCAAATATTCCACGAAGAAAAGTATTTTTGGTGGAAGATTTTGCAAATTAGGTAAATAAATAACCAAAAAATTTATATTTAAACAGTTTATATTTTATTTTATTTCTGATTACTATTATTATTGGGGCGGCGTGGCAAAGTTGGTAGAGTGGCCGTGCCAGCAATCGGAGGGTTGCTGGTTACTGGGGTTCAATCCCCACCTTCTACCATCCTCGTCACGTCCGTTGTGTCCTTGAGCAAGACACTTCACCCCTTGCTCCTGATGGCTGCTGGTTAGCGCCTTGCATGGCAGCTCCCGCCATCAGTGTGTGAATGTGTGTGTGAATGGGTGAATGTGGAAATAGTGTCAAAGCGCTTTGAGTACCTTGAAGGTAGAAAAGCGCTATATAAGTATAACCCATTTATTATTAATGTATTATTATTTCTTTTTTTTCTTCTTCTTTTTTTTCTTTGTTTATTTAATTGATGTATTTGTAGATATTACTTTGTTTTTTTTGTTGTTTCTTTCTTTTTTGGGGGGGTGGGTGGTATGGGCATACTTGCCAACCCTCCCGAATTTTCCGGGAGACTCCCGAAATTCAGCGCCTCTCCCGAAAACCTCCCGGGACAAATATTCTCCCGAAAATCTCCCGATTTTCAGCCGGAGCTGGAGGCCACGCCCCCTCCAGCTCCATGCGGACCTGAGTGAGGACAGCCTTTTTTCATGACGGGAGGACAACAGGGTGACAAGAACTAAATCATCCAGATTAGAGATAAATTGTATTATTATGTTTATCTTACCTAAAAATACATATATTTATTAATTTAAAAAAAAAAAAACTAAATAAATTTTTACTATATTTTGCTAAAAACATCAAAATTAATTGTATTTAGGGCCCGCATGGCCCATTGCAAAATGCAATGGGACATAAGGACCTATTGAATTTCTAAGGTTTTATTATTATTATTATTATTATTCTTCCGCAACTTTGCGCTGTAATTTGACCCCCCCTAGCAAACTCACCAAATTTTACACACACATCAGTAATATACGGCAAAACTTTTTATCAAAAAACCAAACCCCAAAACTCAAAATTGCGCTCTAGCGCCCCCTAGGAAAAAAAAAAACTAGACTGCCTGTAACTCCCACTAGGAAGGTCGGAGAGACATGAAACAAAAACCTTTATGTAGGTCTGACTTAGACCTAGATTTATAGTAGACCTAGATTTATAATAGTATATTCTCGGGCAAAAATCAACAGGAAGTTGGCAATTCCCCCTTCAAGACAAAAAAGTACTAAAAACAGTCACTTTTGCCTCTTTGAGCTGCAATTTGACCCCCTTAACATGCTTCAAAACTCACCAAACTGAACGCACACATCAGGACTGGCAAAAATTGCGATCTAATAAAAAAACCTAACCCCAAATCTCAAAATTGTGCTCTAGCGTAATTTTTTAATGAAACGCACAAAAAACTGCTCCTCGGATGAAAAAACTGATAAAACTGCCTGTAACTCTCCCTGGGAAGGTCGGAGAGACATGAAACAAAAACCTCTATGTAGGTCTCACTTAGACCTACATTTCATAGATTGACAACCCTCAGCAAACATCAACAGGAAGTTTGCAATTTCCCCTTCAAAAAAATTTTTTTTTATAAACCGGTCACTTCTCTTCAAACATTATCTCCTCTGAGCGCGTTTGTCGTTTCAGCTTCAAATTAACACAGGAGAGAAATTGAACCCTTCCAAATAAAAGTTATCGAAATAATTTTTCTAACTGCTCCGGTTTTGATTTTATGAGCCTTCAAAGAACCGCTGCGCTGATGCTGCTGCGCTGCTGTTTTTTTAAGATGGCTGCTTAAAAGCAGGAAGCACCAACGTGCCCACACAATGCAAACAAGGTAGGTACACTAGACAAAAGTCTTGGGACACTTCAGACTAAAAGTAGAAAAAAGTATTGGGACACTTAGGACTAGCACCTGCCAAATACGCGGGCCCGACCAATGCTGCTTGCAGCTTTAATTTTATTTGTATTTTTTCTGACTCCTTATTACATCCAGCCATATAATTATACATACAAATAAACATATTTGAAATAATTAATTTGAAATGATCATAATAATTCATTTAAAATGACCATATTTGATTATTAAAATAATTGCTTGTTTATCAACAACTTTAGCATTTTATTCATTACATTTTGAAGCTCTCAGAAGCCAAGTTATATAATATTCCTTAATATTTATTTATGCAAGTTTGAAGTATCAATTATCTAAACACAGTTTTGTTTGCATATTTTCAGGATGTATATATATATATATATATATATATATATATATATATATATATATATATATGTAAATGTATGAAATACTTGACTTGGTGAATTCTAGCTGTCAATATACAGGTAAAAGCCAGTAAATTAGAATATTTTGAAAAACTTGATTTATTTCAGTAATTGCATTCAAAAGGTGTAACTTGTACATTATATTTATTCATTGCACACAGACTGATGCATTCTAATGTTTATTTCATTTAATTTTGATGATTTGAAGTGGCAACAAATGAAAATCCAAAATTCCGTGTGTCACAAAATTAGAATATTACTTAAGGCTAATACAAAAAAGGGATTTTTAGAAATGTTGGCCAACTGAAAAGTATGAAAATGAAATATATGAGCATGTACAATACTCAATACTTGGTTGGAGCTCCTTTTGCCTCAATTACTGCGTTAATGCGGCGTGGCATGGAGTCGATGAGTTTCTGGCACTGCTCAGGTGTTATGAGAGCCCAGGTTGCTCTGATAGTGGCCTTCAACTCTTCTGCGTTTTTGGGTCTGGCATTCTGCATCTTCCTTTTCACAATACCCCACAGATTTTCTATGGGGCTAAGGTCAGGGGAGTTGGCGGGCCAATTTAGAACAGAAATACCATGGTCCGTAAACCAGGCCGGGGTAGATTTTGCGCTGTGTGCAGGCGCCAAGTCCTGTTGGAACTTGAAATCTCCATCTCCATAGAGCAGGTCAGCAGCAGGAAGCATGAAGTGCTCTAAAACTTGCTGGTAGACGGCTGCGTTGACCCTGGATCTCAGGAAACAGAGTGGACCGACACCAGCAGATGACATGGCACCCTAAACCATCACCCAACCATGCAAATTTTGCATTTTCTTTGGAAATCGAGGTCCCAGAGTCTGGAGGAAGACAGGAGAGGCACAGGATCCACGTTGCCTGAAGTCTAGTGTAAAGTTTCCACCATCAGTGATGGTTTGGGGTGCCATGTCATCTGCTGGTGTCGGTCCACTCTGTTTCCTGAGATCCAGGGTCAACGCAGCCGTCTACCAGCAAGTTTTAGAGCACTTCATGCTTCCTGCTGCTGACCTGCTCTATGGAGATGGAGATTTCAAGTTCCAACAGGACTTGGCGCCTGCACACAGCGCAAAATCTACCCGTGCCTGGTTTACGGACCATGGTATTTCTGTTCTAAATTGGCCCGCCAACTCCCCTGACCTTAGCCCCATAGAAAATCTGTGGGGTATTGTGAAAAGGAAGATGCAGAATGCCAGACCCAAAAACGCAGAAGAGTTGAAGGCCACTATCAGAGCAACCTGGGCTCTCATAACACCTGAGCAGTGCCAGAAACTCATCGACTCCATGCCACGCCGCATTAACGCAGTAATTGAGGCAAAAGGAGCTCCAACCAAGTATTGAGTATTGTACATGCTCATATTTTTCATTTTCATACTTTTCAGTTGGCCAACATTTCTAAAAATCCCTTTTTTGTATTAGCCTTAAGTAATATTCTAATTTTGTGACACACGGAATTTTGGATTTTCATTTGTTGCCACTTCAAATCATCAAAATTAAATGAAATAAACATTTGAATGCATCAGTCTGTGTGCAATGAATAAATATAATGTACAAGTTACACCTTTTGAATGCAATTACTGAAATAAATCAAGTTTTTCAAAATATTCTAATTTACTGGCTTTTACCTGTATATATATATATATATACATATATATATATATATGTTGTTGTTTTCTTACTGTACCGAAAATGAACCGAACCGTGACCTCTAAACCGAGGTACGTATCGAACCGAAATTTTTGTGTACCGTTACACTCCTAATATATATATATATATATATACATACATATATATGAGGACCCTACTTTGCGCCGCCTCAGCCCGGCCACCACCAGACAACCCTCGCTTCCCGAATGATCAATGTCTCTGTCATACTGTGCCGCGTCCGGGGCGCAGAGGCAGGGCCGGTGAGCCGCCGTGGCCAGGCTCGGGGCTGACATTAGTGGACGCCGGGTGAGTGATGTCAGCCTCTTGCTCCCATGGGGGAGGAGGAGGGTGGGGGAAGGCGCGGGGGAGCCCAAAGCAGTGGGCTTGGGGAAAGGTCACCGCTCAGCCTGGTGTGATTAATAAGACAAGAAGCTGAGCGTCCCCGATGCCATTATCAATATCCGCGGCCACCAGCTGTCCGGACTGCATATGCAGCAGGAATCAGACACGCGCACCCTAGGCAGTTAACATGGGAAGTGAGGGGGGGGGGATGGCGGATGATGCATAAACAAACAGTAAAGTCTCACAGTTGCTCGCTCCCGTTTGCTCGTTAATGTGAGAGGTCAGCTATCAATTAGATCATGTTTATTCACAACAGCGACTCTGACTCAACCGGATTCTGCTAAATGAGTCACGGGCGAAGCGAATCCGAGAGGTGAAAGTCTGGGACGGAAATGTCAGCGCAGCCTCGGCGACAAACATGACATTTAAACAGACATCTGTTTCGCCCCACCAACTAAAAATATTTTATCCTTGCCAGAGTTGTCCCATGTAAATCAACCCAAAATAATAATAAATACATCCCTGTCGCGTGAACACTGCCAGCCATTAAAAAAAAAAGACTTATTTCCATGCAGCGCGCCGCTTCTGCCGCTGCGGCAAAGTCGACAAACTGATTGGAAGTCGGGAAAGAAAGTTTAGAGGATGTCACATTCCATTGGACAGGACTGGGAATGACATCATACCGTCCCCTTAGTTCAGTTCCAAACTTGGGAAACAAACCTTTTTGCAGCAAATTCCTAAAAAGACCAGAGTGGTACAGAGGAAACACATTGGCAGATCCTTGCATTGACTTAAAATTAGAGATCCATCCATCCATCCATCCATCTTCTTCCGCTTATCCGAGGTCGGGTCGCGGGGGCAGCAGCCTAAGCAGGGAAGCCCAGACTTCCCTCTCCCCAGCCACTTCGTCCAGCTCCTCCCGGGGGATCCCGAGGCGTTCCCAGGCCAGCCGGGAGACATAGTCTTCCCAACGTGTCCTGGGTCTTCCCCGTAGCCTCCTGCCAGTCAGACGTGCCCGAAACACCTCCCTAGGGAGGCGTTCGGGTGGCATCCTGACCAGATGCCCGAACCACCTCATCTGGCTCCTCTCCATGTGGAGGAGCAGCGGCTTTACTTTGAGCTCCCCCCGGATGGCAGAGCTTCTCACCCTACCTCTAAGGGAGAGCCCCGCCACCCGGCGGAGGAAACTCATTTCATGACCCAAAGCTCATGACCATAGGTGAGGATGGGAACGTAGATCGACCGGTAAATCGAGAGCTTTGCCTTCCGGCTCAGCTCCTTCTTCACCACAACGGATCGATACAGCGTCCGCATTACTGAAGACGCCGCACCGATCCGCCCGTCGATCTCACGATCCACTCTTCCCTCACTCGTGAACAAGACTCCTAGGTACTTGAACTCCTCCACTTGGGGCAGGGTCTTCTTCCCAACCCAGAGATGGCACTCCACCCTTTTCCGGGCAAGAACCATGGACTCGGACTTGGAGGTGCTGATTATCATGCCGGTCGCTTCACACTCGGCTGCGAACCGATAAAATTAGAGATGTCCGATATTATCGGCCGATAAATGCTCTAAAATGTAATATCGGAAATTATCGGTATCCGTATCAAAAAGTAAAATTTTTTACCTTTTAAAACGCCGCTGTGTACACGGACGTAGGGGGAAGTACAGAGCTCCAATTAACCTTAAAGGCACTGCCTTTGCGTGCCGGCTCAATCACATAATATCTACTGCTTTTCACACACACAAGTGAATGCAAGGCATACTTGGTCAACAATAGCCATACAGGTCACACTGAGGGTGGCCGTATAAACAACTTTAACACTGTTACAAATATGCGCCACACTGTGAACCCACACCAAACAAGAATGACAAAGACATTTCGAGAGAACATCTGCACCGTAACACAACAGAACAAATACCCAGAACCCCTTGCAGCACTAACTCTTCCGGGATGCTACAATATACACCCCCGCGCCACCCACCTCAACCCCGCCCCCCAACCTCCTCATGCTCTCTCAGGGAGAGCATGTCCCAAATTCCAAGCTGCTGTTTTGAGGTATGTTAAAAAAGATAATGCACTTTGTGACTTCAATAATAAATATGGCAGTGCCATGTTGGCATTTTTTTTCCATAACTTGAGTTGATTTATTTTTGGAAAACCTTGTTACTGTCATGACTTGGTCCTGGGTGTTTGCTTTTCCGGGATGCAACGGAAAGTTGGCTCGGGCGAGACGGGAATGTAAGTACATAATTTATTTTATAATTACTAAAACAAAAAGAAGTAAACAAAAGGCGCGCACAATGGCGGAGAACAAACTATGAAACCAAAAAGACTATAAACATGGAACAAAAACTTACTTTGGCATGGGACATGAAGCATGATCTAAGAGGATGAACAGTGTGTAGAGCATAATTGTGGGATGTCGTCAGAACGACAAACTGAAAACAATGAACTTAAATACTATAGACATGATCAGTGAAAGCAGGTGCGTGACTCAAAACGTGAAACAGGTGCGTGACGTGACAGGTGAAAACTAATGGTTGCTATGGTGACAAAACAAAACAAAAGTGCACATAAAGTCCAAAAACAAAACCGAACATGACCAAAACAAAACATGATCACACAGACATGACAGTTACATTGTTTAATGCATCCAGCGGGGCATCACAACAAAATTAGGCATAATAATGTGTTAATTCCACGACTGTATATATCGGTATCGGTTGATATCGGAATCGGTAATTAATATCGGAATATCGGATATCGGCAAAAAAGCCATTATTGGACATCTCTACTTAAAATCTTGCTAGCTACAGAACACTGGAACACTTGTGATTTACATAACCGTTCCTCAGGGCACCCCTTTAAGGCCCCGTTTACACTAATAAGGTCATCCAGGGTAAATCACACCTAACCTTATCCGTGTCCACACACAACAATGCCAACATTTAAGACACCCTCCCCTACATGGGGATTTTAACACCTCCAAAATTGTTAACTACAACTAAGATGCACGTTACAATCAAACAGCTGCTGCGTAATAAGTACAATACTTACATTATCAACACTTCTTAGGGCGCAACAAGAAAACACAAAATAAACTATGCACTACTGCCATCTAACGTCTTGGACTTGCAACTGCAACTTAATGTCATAATTGCAAATGATAACATGATGATAATAATACAAGATATAACAACTGGAACAAGTTATCATAATCACCTCATTTTTAAATGTTGCAAAAAAAACAAAAAAAAAAACGATTTTATCATCAAAAACAATTAATAGTTATTAAAATGGTACCGTTGAGTACCGGTATCAATTCCCAGGTACCGGGAATTTGAACAGTACCCATCCCTAGTTCTACTTGTAGTGTTCCTCAGGGTTCCATTTTGGCTATTCAACGTGTGCGAGACTCACATTTTTGTAATAGATTCTTAAAAAACACTAGAGTTCTGTCAAGGGGATGATATTTGACTAACTACTTCTGTCGAGGACGCTGGTTCTATGGAATATACAAAATGAGACTAATGGTGAAGGGAGAAGTCAGGCCTCCCTGTTCCTTAGATTTCTGGAAATGTGGTCCTAAAAAGAACTTTGTTAAGTATCCCTGCTACAGGAGCTGTCAACTAATAATAACTAGTTTTACAGTCTTGGACTTGCAACTGCAATTGAGACTCAGAAATGTGATAATTAAAAAAAACTAGATGTAACAACAGGACAGCAGTTATGATTATCACCTCATTTTAAATGTTGTGATAAAAAAAAAAAATGTTATTATCAAAAACAATGAATATTTATCAACACAGACAAAAGTACCAAAATTGGTACGGTTAAGTACCGGTATCGATGATCAGCACCCATCCCTATACGTGCTACTGATAAGTATTAGCGATTTTACATAGGGACTTTAACACCTCCAAAATTGTTAAAGGGGAACATTATCACAATTTCATTAAAAATCAGTTCCCAGTGGCTTATTTTATTTTTCGAAGTTTTTTTCAAAATTTTACCCATCACGCAATATCCCTAAAAAAAGCTTCAAAGTGCCTGATTTTAACCATCGTTATAAACACCCGTCCATTTTCCTGTGACGTCACACAGTGATGCCAACACAAACAAACATGGCGGATAGAACAGCAAGATATAGCGACATTAGCTCGGATTCACTCTCGGATTTCAGCGGCTTAAGCGATTCAACAGATTACGCATGTATTGAAACGGATGGTTGTAGTGTGGAGGCAGGTAGCGAAAACGAAATTGAAGAAGAAACTGAAGCTATTGAGCCATATCGGTTTGAACCGTATGCAAGCGAAACCGACGAAAACGACACGACGGCCAGCGACACGGGAGAAAGCGAGGACGAATTCGGCGATCGCCTTCTAACCAACGATTGGTATGTGTTTGTTTGGCATTAAAGGAAACTAACAACTATGAACTAGGTTTACAGCATATGAAATACATTTGGCAACAACATGCACTTTGAGAGTGCAGACAGCCCAATTTTCATCAATTAATATATTCTGTAGACATACCCTCATCCGCTCTCTTTTCCTGAAAGCTGATCTGTCCAGTCCAGTTGGAAATGCATCTGCTTTGAGTGTCGCAGGATATCCACACATTCTTGCCATCTCTGTCGTAGCATAGCTTTCGTCGGTAAAGTGTGCGGAACAAACGTCCAATTTCTTGCCACTTTGGCATCTTTGGGCCACTGGTGCAACTTGAATCCGTCCCTGTTGGTGTTGTTACACCCTCCGACAACACACCGACGAGGCATGATGTCTCCAAGGTACGGAAAACAGTCGAAAAAACGGAAAATAACAGAGCTGATTTGACTCGGTGTTTGAGAAAATGGCGGATTGCTTCCCGAGAGCGAATAATAGAAAGGCGTTTAATTCGCCAAAATTCACCCATTTAGAGTTCGGAAATCGGTTAAAAAAAATATATGGTCTTTTTTCTGCAACATCGAGGTATATATTGACGCTTACATAGGTCTGGTGATAATGTTCCACTTTAACTACAACTAAGATGCACGTTACAATCAAACAGCTGCTGCGTAATAAGTACAATACTTACATTATCAACACTTCTTAGGGCGCAACAAGAAAACACAAAATAAACTATACACTACTGCCATCTAACGTCTTGGACTTGCAACTGCAACTTAATGTCATAATTGCAAATGATAACATGATGATAATAATACAAGATATAACAACTGGAACAAGTTATCATAATCACCTCATTTTTAAATGTTGCAAAAAAAACAACAAAAAAACGATTTTATCATCAAAAACAATTAATAGTTATTAACAAGGTACCGTTGAGTACCGGTATCAATTCCCAGGTACCGGGAATTTGAACAGTACCCATCCCTAGTTCTACTTGTAGTGTTCCTCAGGGTTCCATTTTGGCTATTCAACTTGTGAGAGACTCACATTTTTGTAATAGATTCTTAAAAAACACTAGAGTTCTGTCAAGGGGATGATATTTGACTAACTACTTCTGTCGAGGACGCTGGTTCTATGGAATATACAAAATGAGACTAATGGTGAAGGGAGAAGTCAGGCCTCCCTGTTCCTTAGATTTCTGGAAATGTGGTCCTAAAAAGAACTTTGTTAAGTATCCCTGCTACAGGAGCTGTCAACTAATAATAACTAGTTTTACAGTCTTGGACTTGCAACTGCAATTGAGACTCAGAAATGTGATCATTAAAAAAAACTAGATGTAACAACAGGACAGCAGTTATGATTATCACCTCATTTTAAATGTTGTAATAAAAAAAAAAATGTTATTATCAAAAACAATGAATATTTATCAACACAGACAAAAGTACCAAAATTGGTACGGTTAAGTACCGGTATCGATGATCAGCACCCATCCCTATACGTGCTACTGATAAGTATTAGCGATTTTACATGGGGACTTTAACACCTCCAAAATTGTTAAAGGGGAACATTATCACAATTTCATTACAAATCAGTTCCCAGTGGCTTATTTTATTTTTCGAAGTTTTTTTCAAAATTTTACCCATCACGCAATATCCCTAAAAAAGCTTCAAAGTGCCTGATTTTAACCATCGTTATAAACACCCGTCCATTTTCCTGTGACGTCACACAGTGATGCCAACACAAACAAACATGGCGGATAGAACAGCAAGCTATAGCGACATTAGCTCGGATTCAAACTCGGATTTCAGCGGTTTAAGCGATTCAACAGATTACGCATGTATTGAAACGGATGGTTGTAGTGTGGAGGCAGGTAGCGAAAACCAAATTGAAGAAGAAACTGAAGCTATTGAGCCATATCGGTTTGAACCGTATGCAAGCGAAACCGACGAAAACGACACGACAGCCAGCGACACGGGAGAAAGCGAGGACGAATTCGGCGATCGCCTTCTAACCAACGATTGGTATGTGTTTGTTTGGCATTAAAGGAAACTAACAACTATGAACTAGGTTTACAGCATATGAAATACATTTGGCAACAACATGCACTTTGAGAGTGCAGACAGCCCAATTTTCATCAATTAATATATTCTGTAGACATACCCTCATCCGCTCTCTTTTCCTGAAAGCTGATCTGTCCAGTCCAGTTGGAAATGCATCTGCTTTGAGTGTCGCAGGATATCCACACATTCTTGCCATCTCTGTCGTAGCATAGCTTTCGTCGGTAAAGTGTGCGGAACAAACGTCCAATTTCTTGCCACTTTTGCATCTTTGGGCCACTGGTGCAACTTGAATCCGTCCCTGTTGGTGTTGTTACACCCTCCGACAACACACCGACGAGGCATGATGTCTCCAAGGTACGGAAAACAGTCGAAAAAACGGAAAATAACAGAGCTGATTTGACTCTGTGTTTGTAATGTGTTTGAGAAAATGGCGGATTGCTTCCCGAGAGCGAATAATAGAAAGGCGTTTAATTCGCCAAAATTCACCCATTTAGAGTTCGGAAATCGGTTAAAAAAAATATATGGTCTTTTTTCTGCAACATCGAGGTATATATTGACGCTTACATAGGTCTGGTGATAATGTTCCACTTTAACTACAACTAAGATGCACGTTACAATCAAACAGCTGCTGCGTAATAAGTACAATACTTACATTATCAACACTTCTTAGGGCGCAACAAGAAAACACAAAATAAACTATACACTACTGCCATCTAACGTCTTGGACTTGCAACTGCAACTTAATGTCATAATTGCAAATGATAACATGATGATAATAATACAAGATATAACAACTGGAACAAGTTATCATAATCACCTCATTATTAAATGTTGCAAAAAAAACAAAAAAAAAACGATTTTATCATCAAAAACAATTAATAGTTATTAACATGGTACCGTTGAGTACCAGTATCAATTCCCAGGTACCGGGAATTTGAACAGTACCCATCCCTAGTTCTACTTGTAGTGTTCCTCAGGGTTCCATTTTGGCTATTCAACGTGTGCGAGACTCACATTTTTGTAATAGATTCTTTAAAAAACACTAGAGTTCTGTCAAGGGGATGATATTTGACTAACTACTTCTGTCGAGGACGCTGGTTCTATGGAATATACAAAATGAGACTAATGGTGAAGGGAGAAGTCAGGCCTCCCTGTTCCTTAGATTTCTGGAAATGTGGTCTTAAAAAGAACTTTGTTAAGTATCCCTGCTACAGGAGCTGTCAACAAAATGTCTTTAAGTGGATTATACTGTAACTAATTTGTGAAATATGCTCAGTATGAAATAGCATGGTTGAGAGAATTATGCAGATAGAGCCTTTAAAAGGAGGAGGCAGACAGAGTTTAATGAGATGGGAGGCCAAATGAGCAGATGAAAAAGTAGGAGTCGGAGACTCAGTGATGGCGCGGAGACTTGGTTTCAGCCTAGCCTGGGGCGGCCCAGATGGCAAGGACTCGTCTCCGTTTTGCCCTCGGTGTGTTTGGCAGCCGCTACTCTCCTCACCGCTGGCGACTACTACGCCTCTCGATGGAAAGCAAGGACTAGTGCGGGTCGTCCAAGAAGGCGTTTTCACACCCGGAAAAGTCTTTCCTTTTAACACCCTTAACCTCCGACTCGTTTTGCTGTCGCGCGCAGATGTCCTTCGGCACCTCTTAGGTCTTATACTGCGAAAAACAGCTGCAATGGGTGCGGATAAAATGTGAAAAAATAACTAAAAGCAATATTTAGCCCATTATTGGACACCTACTTGTGATGGGTCAGGTAGGCAATGTGTGCTTGGATCTCTTTGGAGGTGCAATTTTATTGTAGTTTAATACTTTTTCTCTGATTTCAGTGTGCCAAGGAACTGTCTCTCTCCAAAGAGTGCCTAATTTCAGCCAGGCGATTAAAGAGAAACATAAGTTGACAGAGTGTAGCATAGAGTAACCTCATGGAATGTAAGGTAACGTAACGTAATTATAATTTAATATTATGTAGCCTAACCTGACGTAATGCAACATATCGTAACCAAACCTAATTTAACACAAACAAACGTAACACAAAGTAACGTAAACAATCGTTATGTAACCTAATGTAGCCTAGCCTAACATAATGCAACATATCGTAACTTAACCTAACATGACATAACATAACCAATTGTAATGTAACTTAATAGAGCCTAACTTGACATAATACCACATATCGTAATCTGACCTAATGTAACATAATCAAACGTAACGCAAAGTAACTTAACCAATTGTAATGTAACCTAATGTAGCCTAACCTAACATAATGCAACATATCGTAATCTAACCTAACGTAACATAACCAAACGTAACGTAACCAATCGTAATCTAACCTAAAGTAACCTAATTTAACATAATGCAACATATCGTAATATAATCTAACGTAAGATAACCAAACGTAACACAAAGTAACGTAACCAATAGTAATGTAACCTAATGTAGCCTAACCTAACCTAACATAATGCAACATATCGTAATCTAACCTAATGTAACATAACCAAATGGAATGCTCAGTCATTCACAAACAAGGATGGGGCGAGGGTCACCACTTTGTCAACAAATGCGCGAGCAAATTGTTGAACAGTTTAAGAAAAACCTTTCTCAACCAGCTATTGCAAGGAATTTAGGGATTTCACCATCTACGGTCCGTAATATCATCAAAGGGTTCAGAGAATCTGGAGAAATCACTGCACGTAAGCAGCTAAGCCCGTGACCTTCGATCCCTCAGGCTGTACTGCATCAACAAGCGACATCAGTGTGTAAAGGATATCACCACATGGGCTCAGGAACACTTCAGAAAACCAGTGTCAGTAACTACAGTTGGTCGCTACATCTGTAAGTGCAAGTTAAAACTCTCCTATGCAAGGCGAAAACTGTTTATCAACAACACCCAGAAACGCCGTCGGCTTCGCTGGGCCTGAGCTCATCTAAGATGGACTGATACAAAGTGGAAAAGTGTTCTGTGGTCTGACGAGTCCACATTTCAAATTGTTTTTGGAAACTGTGGATGTCAAAGAGGAAAAGAACCATCCGGATTGTTATAGGCGCAAAGTTGAAAAGCCAGCATCTGTGATGGTATGGGGGTGTATTAGTGCCCAAGACATGGGTAACTTACACATCTGTGAAGGCGCCATTAATGCTGAAAGGTACATACAGGTTTTGGAGCAACATATGTTGCCATCCAAGCAACGTTACCATGGACGCCCCTGCTTATTTCAGCAAGACAATGCCAAGCCACGTGTTACATCAACGTGGCTTCATAGTAAAAGAGTGCGGGTACTAGACTGGCCTGCCTGTAGTCCAGACCTGTCTCCCATTGAAAATGTGTGGCGCATTATGAAGCCTAAAATAGCACAACGGAGACCCCCGGACTGTTGAACAACTTAAGATGTACATCAAGCAAGAATGGGAAAGAATTCCACCTGAGAAGCTTAAAAAATGTGTCTCCTCAGTTCCCAAACGTTTACTGAGTGTTGTTAAAAGGAAAGGCCATGTAACACAGTGGTGAACATGCCCTTTCCCAACTACTTTGGCACGTGTTGCAGCCATGAAATTCTAAGTTAATTATTATTTGCAAAAAAAAATAAAGTTTATGAGTTTGAACATCAAATATGTTGTCTTTGTAGCATATTCAATTGAATATGGGTTGAAAATGATTTGCAAATCATTGTATTCCGTTTATATTTACATCTAATACAATTTCCCAACTCATATAGAAACGGGGTTTGTACAAGTGCTGTTCCGTCTTCCGGTTGTCCAGAGCGTTTCTACTGTAAAATAACCAGACATAAAACAACATGACATACTGTAACATGACTAAAATATTACCGCTAACAATAAGTAGCACAACAGAACTTGTCCTAACCTAACAACAATTCAACAAAGCCAACACTAACAGCGCAGTTTATAAAATCCACAAACGTATCCTTTAAAACTCACACATCAGCATGCAAGTCATAAAAATGCATCTAAAATGTTATACTGGGTTAATAACAACGTCCTGATGTCCAATAACTGCGAGAAAATGTGCATTACAGCTCGGCGGTGCAGGCGATTTCACGAAGGCACACCATGACGAGGAGCTAATAAAAGTGCGAGGAGCTCTCCATCAGCTGTGCGAGATGCTTTATGTTGCCCGCTGTCATCAGCGACAGTAGCGGGCCGCAGATTTAGAGTGGGGCGCGCACAACAAGGACTTTTATTGCTGATGTAAATATTAGCGCTGGACGGGGAAGCCACGTTCACAGCTGGCGCAGGAAGGGCTGTTCAATCAGTACGGACTTTTGAGAGCTCTCGTGTTATGATGCAATGTAAAAGCACATGGCGGTAGATGACCACAGTGTATACAATAAAAAAGCCTTTTTTTTTTTTAGATATACCGTATTTTTCAGAGTATAAGTCGCACCGGAGTATAAGTCGCACCTGCCGAAAATGCATAATAAAAAAGGAAAAAAACATATATAAGTCGCACTGGAGCCCGGCCAAACTATGAAAAAAAACTGCGACTTATAGTCCGAAAAAGACATACTAGTTTTAGCTATTTGGCTGTTCTAGTTTTATTTGTATTTATTTTTTATTGTCTTTTTATTTTTATTTTTTTTTTAATACACTGTAGCACTTTGAGGTTGTTTACTCAATGTAAAGTGTTTTTTTTACAAATAAAATATATTATTATTATTATTATTATTATTATTATTATACAACAAGACATCTTCAGGTCGTGAGCATATTTGGAGTTGCTCTACCTAGTGGCTAAAATGGGGAATGACAGTATAATCAAAACCAAATGTCTTATTTCAACATTAACGTTGTTTTTAATGAGAAATATAGGGAAAAAAGTCAACTCAATGAATAATTAATATATGCATCAGAAATTATTAAATGTGAAATAATACAAATGTGAAGTAATTTGTTAAAATGTCCATTTTTTGCACTGCTAATTATTTGCCACTTGCCCAAATTTGAACATTGTATTTGTCCCTAGTTTTAAGAGCTATTTACGTATTTTTAGTCATTGACTTTACATCAAAAAACAAATAGATATTTTGGTTTTCCCCACATGGGAAATCTTATTTTAGGATTCTGCAACATCCTGACGATGCTTGATTTAAGAATTGCATGTTGAATAATGCTTATTTTCAGAATAAAATATTTATTTCTTTATTAAAAGTCCTGTTAATTTATTGACATACATACATAGGATGTTTTATTAAGTCAAATTAATTAGCTGCATGGATGGATAATATCACTAGTTTTTAAGGTTGTTTTATTTTCCTAAAATCCAGTCTTTTTATCTTACATTTTGTCAGCTCTTGTTTGCAGCGTGGCTACATAACCTTAATTTGCAACTATTTATTAAATGATTTATTATTTCACAGCCTTTGTTTATATCTATTCAAAAACATTTCAATGTATTTAATGTCATTTAAAAATGTATTTAATGACATTCAATTGTATTTTCATTAATTCAATACTACGTTATTCATGTAATTAGTTGTCTTAAATACTTTTTTATTTTATGATAATGTAGTGCATTGATAAGCATCATTAAAATCAAAAGTGAGAACCATTTTTTTTTTTAATTATCAAGTTTACTATTTCCGATGTTTCAAAATTATATTTATTATATATATATATATATATATATATATATATATATATATATACACACACACAAACACACACACACACACACAAACACATGTATATACCGTAATTTTCGGACTATAAGTCGTAGTTTTTTTCATAGATTGGCCGGGCTCCAGTGCGACTTATATATGTTTTTTTCCTTTTTTATTATGCATTTTCGGCAGGTGCGACTTATACTCCGAAAAATCCATCCATCCATCCATCTTCTTCCGCTTATCCGAGGTCGGGTCGCGGGGGCAGCAGCCTAAGCAGGGAAGCCCAGACTTCCCTCTCCCCAGCCACTTCATCCAGCTCCTCCCGGGGGATCCCGAGGCGTTCCCAGGCCAGCCGGGAGACATAGTCTTCCCAACGTGTCCTGGGTCTTCCCCGTGGCCTCCTACCGGTCGGACGTGCCCTAAACACCTCCCGAGGGAGGCGATCGGGTGGCATCCTGACCAAATGCCCGAACCACCTCATCTGGCTCCTCTCGATGTGGAGGAGCAGCGGCTTTACTTTGAGCTCCCCCCGGATGACAGAGCTTCTCACCCTATCTCTAAGGGAGAGCCCCGCCACCCGGCGGAGGAAACTCATTTCGGCCGCTTGTACCCGTGATCTTGTCCTTTCGGTCATAACCCAAAGCTCATGACCATAAGTGAGGATGGGAACGTAGATCGACCGGTAAATTGAGAGCTTTGCCTTCCGGCTCAGCTCCTTCTTCACCACAACGGATCGATACAGCGTCCGCATTACTGAAGATGCCGCACCGATCCGCCTGTCGATCTCACGATCCACTCTTCCCTCACTCGTGAACAAGACTCCGAGGTACTTGAACTCCTCCACTTGGGGCAGGGTCTCCTCCTCAACCCGGAGATGGCACTCCACCCTTTTCCGGGCGAGAACCATGGACTCGGACTTGGAGGTGCTGATTCTCATCCCAGTCGCTTCACACTCGGCTGCGAACCGATCCAGTGAGAGCTGAAGATCCTGGCCAGATGAAGCCATCAGGACCACATCATCTGCAAAAAGCAGAGACCTAATCCTGCAGCCACCAAACCGGATCCCCTCAACGCCTTGACTGCGCCTAGAAATTCTGTCCATAAAAGTTATGAACAGAATCGGTGACAAAGGGCAGCCTTGGCGGAGTCCAACCCTCACTGGAAACGTGTCCGACTTACTGCCGGCAATGCGGACCAAGCTCTGGCACTGATTATACAGGGAGCGGACCGCCAAAATCAGACAGTCTGATACCCCATACTCTCTGAGCACTCCCCACAGGACCTCCCGAGGGACACGGTCGAATGCCTTCTCCAAGTCCACAAAGCACATGTAGACTGGTTGGGCAAACTCCCATGCACCCTCAAGGACCCTGCCGAGAGTATAGAGCTGGTCCACAGTTCCACGACCAGGACGAAAACCACACTGTTCCTCCTGAATCCGAGGTTCGACTATCCGGCGTAGCCTCCTCTCCAGTACACCTGAATAGACCTTACCGGGAAGGCTGAGGAGTGTGATCCCACGATAGTTAGAACACACCCTCCGGTTCCCCTTCTTAAAGAGAGGAACCACCACCCCGGTCTGCCAATCCAGAGGTACCGCCCCCGATGTCCACGCGATGCTGCAGAACCTTGTCAACCAAGACAGCCCCACAGCATCCAGAGCCTTAAGGAACTCCGGGCGGATCTCATCCACCCCCAGGGCCTTGCCACCGAGGAGCTTTTTAACTACCTCAGCAACCTCAGCCCCAGAAATAGAAGAGTCCACCACAGATTCCTCAGGCACTGCTTCCTCATTGGAAGACGTGTTGGTGGGATTGAGGAGGTCTTCGAAGTATTCTTTCCACCGATCCACAACATCCGCAGTCGAGGTCAGCAGAACACCATCCTCACCATACACGGTGTTGATAGTGCACTGCTTCCCCTTCCTGAGGCGGCGGATGGTGGTCCAGAATTGCTTTGAAGCCGTCCGGAAGTCGTTTTCCATGGCTTCCCCGAACTCCTCCCATGTCCGAGTTTTTGCCTCCGCAACCGCTGAAGCCGCACACCGCTTGGCCTGTCGGTACCTGTCCGCTGCCTCAGGAGTCCTATGAGCCAAAAGAACTCGATAGGACTCCTTCTTCAGCTTGACGGCATCCCTCACCGCCGGTGTTCACCAACGGGTTCTAGGATTACCGCCACGACAAGCACCAACTACCTTGCGGCCACAGCTCCAATCAGCTGCCTCGACAATAGAGGCGCGGAACATGGTCCACTCGGACTCAATGTCCAGCACCTCCCTCGTGACATGTTCAAAGTTCTTCTGGAGGTGGGAATTGAAACTCTCTCTGACAGGAGACTCTGCCAGACGTTCCCAGCAAACCCTCACAATGCGTTTGGGCCTGCCGGGTCTGTCCGGCATCCTCCCCCACCATCGCAGCCAACTCACCACCAGGTGGTGATCAGTAGAAAGCTCCGCCCCTCTCTTCACCCGAGTGTCCAAAACATGAGGCCGCAAATCTGATGACACAACTACAAAGTCGATCATGGAACTGCGGCCTAGGGTGTCCTGGTGCCAAGTGCACATATGGACACCCTTATGTTTGAACATAGTGTTCCTTATGGACAATCTGTGACGGGCACAAAAGTCCAATAACAAAACACCACTCGGGTTCAGATCCGGGCGGCCATTCTTCCCAATCACGCCTCTCCAGGTTTCACTGTCGCTGCCAATATGAGCATTGAAGTCCCCCAGTAGAACGAGGGAATCACCCGGGGGAGCACTCTCAAGTACTCCCTCGAGCGAATCCAAAAAGGGTGGGTACTCTGAGCTGCCGTTTGGCGCGTAAGCGCAAACCACAGTCAGGACCCGTCCCCCCACCCGAAGGCGGAGGGAAGCTACCCTCTCGTCCACCGGGTTGAACTCCAACATGCAGGCTCTGAGCCGGGGGGCAACAAGAATTGCCACCCCAGCCCGTCGCCTCTCATTGCCGGCAACGCCAGAGTGGAAGAGAGTCCAGCCCCTCTCGAGAGAACTGGTTCCAGAGCCCTTGCTGTGCGTCGAAGTGAGTCCGACTATATCTAGCCGGAACTTCTCGACCTCGCGCACTAGCTCAGGCTCCTTCCCCCCCAGCGAGGTGACGTTCCACGTCCCAAGAGCTAGCTTCTGCAGCCGAGGATCGGACCGCCAAGTGCCCTGCCCTCGACTGCCGCCCAGCTCACATTGCACCCGACCTCTATGGCCCCTGCTATGGGTGGTGAGCCCATTGGAGGGGTGACCCACGTTGCCTCTTCGGGCTGTGCCCGGCCGGGCCCCATGGGGACAGGCCCGGCCACCAGGCGCTCGCCATCGTGCCCCGCCTCCGGGCCTGGCTCCAGAGGGGGGCCCCGGTGACCTGCGTCCGGGCGAGGGAAATCTGGGTCCTTTATTTGTATTCGTCATGGAGGTCTTCGAGCTGACGAAAAATATGGTATGTATATATAGATATATGTATATAAATGAATATGTATATATATAAATACCAATATATGTATATATTCAAATATATATATATATATGTACATATTTATATCTATATACATATATGTATGTATGTATATATATGTATATATATACATATATACATACATATGTATGTATAGATATGTAAAGATATATATGTATATGTATGTGTGTGTATGTATATATATATATATATATATATATATATATATATATATATATATATATATATATATATATATACATACATATATATATATATATATATATATATATATATATATATACATATATATATATATGCCTATGTGTGTATGTATTTATTTAATATTGGCATATAAGTATGTTCCATCATCTTGGCTTGTTAAACCGGCCACATGAGAATCCTTCACCTGAGGAAAAAGTTAACTCTGCTACCAAGGGCTATGTAGATTGCTAATTAGCTAATGAGCTGCGATATGCAAATTCACCAGCAAATGTCACTTTGGTCCCGAAAGAATGCCGTCACGCGTGGGCTTCTGGTCAATAGAGACCACCCGCCTTGTCAAGCAAAAATAAAAAAATAAAACACTTCTATAAATGAATTTGCTTTCAGGGGATATGGGAACCAAGTTTGCAAGAACTCTCTGCATGTAGGGAATATTCAACAAGCACGTTAACATATATCAGCATGCCCTAGCACGTCACTATAGCAACCACCTGCACTACCTATAACTGCATAGCCACAGAGGTCAAGGGTTTCCTAAATGACATCCTGAGGAGGGTCCCACCCACTCATTGCATGGTCAACCTTCACTCTTACAGTGATAAAGTGGCAAGCGGCACGATTCCGAGCGTGGTAAGAAAAAAAAAACGGGAAAAAAATCGTCCGGCAGTATTGGACTTCACAAGGCTCGTTGACATGGGAGGTGATGGTTATTGCAGGTGAGGGGGAGGAGGACGAGGCCATATATAGAGGAGGAAGGAGGGATAACAATGGTGCAGGAGATGGTGTTAATGTACTGGAATAAAAAGAAGAAGATAGAACAAGGCGGAAAGGGAACTGCGGTACGAGTTCTGATATCTGGCATGCTTGAAATGATTAAAACTTTGCTATGCCATAGCATTAACGAGAAACCTCTCTGCAAAGTGTAACGTAACTTAGCGTAAAAGAGTGTAGCATAACTTAACGTAATTTAGCGCAACCTAAAATAACGTAAAATGGGGTAACATAACGTAAGGTAGCGTATAAAGGAAGCTTAAAGTAATCTCACGTAGCATAGCATAAATTAGCATAAGATAACATAAGTACGGTATATATAAATACCTACTGTAACATAAAGCCACTTACATAACCTACAATAACGTTACATAACCTACAATAACGTTACATATCCTACAATAACCTTACATAACCTACAGTAACGTTACATAACCTACAATAACGTTACATAACCTACAATAACGTTACATAACCTACAGTAACGTTACATAACCTACAATAACGTTACATATCCTACAATAACCTTACATAACCTACAGTAACGTTACATAACCTACAATAACGTTACATAACCTACAATAACGTTACATAACCTACAGTAACGTTACATAACCTACAATAACGTTACATATCCTACAATAACCTTACATAACCTACAATAACGTTACATATCCTACAATAACCTTACATAACCTACAGTAACGTTACATATCCTACAATAACGTTACATAACCTACAATAACGTTACATAACCTACAATAACGTTACATAACCTACAGTAACGTTACATAACCTACAATAACGTTACATATCCTACAATAACCTTACATAACCTACAATAACGTTACATAACCTACAGTAATGTTACATAACCTACAATAACGTTACATAACCTACAATAACCTTACATAACCTACAGTAACGTTACATATCCTACAATAACGTTACATATCCTACAATAACGTTACATAACCTACAATAACGTTACATAACCTACAATAACGTTACATAACCTACAGTAACGTTACATAACCTACAATAACCTTACATAACCTACAGTAACGTTACATATCCTACAATAACGTTACATATCCTACAATAACGTTACATAACCTACAATAACGTTACATATCCTACAATAACCTTACATAACCTACAGTAACGTTACATATCCTACAATAACGTTACATATCCTACAATAACCTTACATAACCTACAATAACGTTACATAACCTACAATAACGTTACATATCCTACAATAACCTTACATAACCTACAGTAACGTTACATATCCTACAATAACATTACATAACCTACAATAACGTTACATAACCTACAATAACGTTACATAACCTACAGTAACGTTACATAACCTACAATAACATTACATATCCTACAATAACGTTACATAACCTACAATAACGTTACATATCCTACAATAACCTTACATAACCTACAATAACGTTACATATCCTACAATAACCTTACATAACCTACAGTAACGTTACATATCCTACAATAACGTTACATAACCTACAATAACGTTACATAACCTACAGTAACGTTACATAACCTACAATAACGTTACATATCCTACAATAACGTTACATAACCTACAATAACGTTACATAACCTACAGTAACGTTACATATCCTACAATAACGTTACATATCCTACAATAACGTTACATAACCTACAATAACGTTACATATCCTACAATAACCTTACATAACCTACAGTAACGTTACATATCCTACAATAACGTTACATATCCTACAATAACGTTACATAACCTACAATAACGTTACATAACCTACAATAACGTTACATAACCTACAGTAACGTTACATAACCTACAATAACGTTACATATCCTACAATAACCTTACATAACCTACAATAACGTTACATATCCTACAATAACCTTACATGACCTACAGTAACGTTACATATCCTACAATAACGTTACATGTCCTACAATAACGTTACATAACCTACAATAACGTTACATAACCTACAATAACGTTACATCACCTACAGTAACGTTACATAACCTACAATAATGTTACATATCCTACAATAACGTTACATAACCTACAATAACGTTACCTAACCTGTCATGATCCTTAATGATTGTTTTGGTTTTGTGTTGTATTCCTCTTGTGTTTGGTGTTTGCTTACATTATCAGCACTCCTTCCTACTAACCTGACATAACGTAAGCTGATATAACATAGCATAACATAGCATAGAGAAACCTAGCGCAAACTAAACAAACAAAAAAATGATAATGAAACTTATGTAATAAAACGTAGCGCAGCAAAACTTAGCAGACCCTGTTGCCTGCTTTCTCTGCTTCCTGGGGTCACGCCAACCGCAACCAAGCAAAATCATAACACAAACCTAACATAACGTTACCAAATGAACCTAATCATGTAACCTAACCTATCCTAACAAAATCTAATGTAACCTAATTTTACGTACTAACATAATGTAGCGTAATCTAACCTAATTTCACGTAATGTGTCATAAGTAAACCTGATATAACATGATGTAACCTGACATAACACTTAGCAGACCTTGTTGCCTGCTTTCTCTTCTTCCTGGGGTCACGCCAACTGCAACCAAGCAAAATCATAACACAATCCTAACATAACATTACCAAATTAACCTAATCATGTAACCTAACCTACCCTAACAAAATATAATTTAACCTAATTTTACGTACTAACATAATGTAGCGTAATCTAACCTAATTTCACGCAACGTGTCATAAATAAACCTGACATAACATGATGTAATTTGACATAACGTAACTTCACATAATGTAACATAACACAACCTAGCATAAAGTAACCTATAGTAAATGAATGTAATGTATAACGTGTCATAAATAAACCTGACATAACATCAAGTAACCTGACATAACATAGCATAACATAGCAAAACGCAACCTAGCGCGAACTAAAAAACAAAGAAAGGTAATGAAACCTATGTAATAAAACGTAGCGTAGCAAAACTTAGCAGACCTTGTTGCCTGCTTTCTCTGCTTCCTGGGGTCACGCCAACCGTAACCAAGCAAAATCATAACACAAACCTAACATAACGTTACCAAATGAACCTAATCATGTAACCTAACCTATCCTAACAAAATCTAATGTAACCTAATTTTACGTACTAACAAAACGTAGCGTAATCCAACCTAATATCACGTAACGTGTCATAAATAAACCTGAAATAACATGATGTAATTTGACATAACGTAACTTCACATAACGTAACATAACACAACCTAGCATAAAGTAACCTATAGTAAATGAATGTAACGTATAATTGAGTAATATAATGCAGCACAACGTAAGGAAGAGTTACAAAAAAAATGTATAAAACCTAACAATGTCACAAAAAAACATCATAAAACCTAATGTAAGCAAACGTAGCATAGCATAATTTAGCATTAATTGTCGAATGCCGCCTCTGTATCCTGGGGTCACATCAACTGCAACCAAAGGAAATCATAACACTCAGCTACTGTACATAACGTAACCTAAATTACCTAATTATGCAATTTAACCCACCCTAATGTAACAAAATGTAATGTAACCTAACCTAATTTCACCTAACCTAATATAACATAATGTAACATGATATACCATAATGTAACATAAGATAACAACAATGTAATGCAATATGACCTAACATGATGTAACCTGATGTAACAGGACATAACCTAAAATAAGCTGACATAACATAACTTGGCATAACGTAACAAAAAGTATCATAATCATAACATAACCTGGTGTAAGCGAATGCAACGTAAAATAGAGTAGCATACCAAAAGGTAACGTAACAAAGAAACATAATAGAACCTTACAAAGTAACAAAGAAACATAACGAAACATAACGCAATCTAACGTAGCGTAGCATAATTTAGCATAAGTAGTCACCTGCTGTCTCTGTATCCTGGGGCCACGCCAACTGCAACCAAGCGAAATCATAAGAGTAACCTAAAATGACGTAACAAAATCTAATGTAACTTAACCGAACATGATAACGTAATATACTCTAATAAAACGTAACAACTTTACATAGCATAGCACAATTACTGTAAATTACATGTGCAGTGAGTGAGAAATGTAGTACATCGCTCCGTCAGCAAGCGGGGCCGGCAGTCTTATTGATTCCCTTGTAAATCATTTTTATTGACGGCGAATAAAAACAGGGCTCGTATACGTCAAGTGTGCACGGCGAGGCAACTTATCAGCCGCAGTGGCAGTGACGGACACGGTGAGATGCTACACTTAAAGCCCGTCTCTGAGCCTCCGCCAGCACTTGAAGCGTCACAACTCAGGTGTAGATCGCTACATGCCGATAAACACATCTTTTTAACGCTTGATAAACTAGTACAGTATGGATTTACAGTAGATGAGCACAATGTAGTGCATCAGAATAAATAAAAGGGATCACAAACCCAACCTAGAAAAAACAGGGTTGTGCTTGCCAGGCTAAAAACTACAACTATAAAGCATACTTGCCAACCCTCCCGGATTTTCCGGGAGACTCCCGAAATTCAGCGCCTCTCCCGAAAACCTCCCGGGACAAATTGTCTCCCGAAAATCTCCCGAAATTCAGGCGGAGCTGGAGGCCACGCCCCCTCCAGCTCCATGTGGACCTGAGTGACGTGTTGACAGCCTGTTCACACGTCCGCTTTCCCACAATATAAACAGCTAATGATGGAGGGCGAATTCTTGGTTTCTTATGTGGGTTTATTGTTAGGCAGTTTCATTAACGTCCTCCCAGCGCGGTAACAACACACAACAACAGCAGTCAAGTTTTCGTCTACCGTAAAGCAGTTCGTCTGCCGTAAACAGCAATGTTGTGACACTTTTAAACAGGACAATACTGCCATCTACTGTACATGCATATGTGACCCACCCATAATGTGCCACATTTTTGTGTTGATTTATTTATTTTATTTTGTGGTTTGAATTCGTTTTTGGAGCTGTCATTACACATTTATCAGTATTCACATTGGTCAGTAGGGGGCAGTAGGGCGTTTCTTCCCAATTGAATGCTATCGCCTGCAGACCGGAAGTGTCTTGTCATTCTGATGAGAGCGACCAGTCTGTGAACAATTGAAACGTCCTGTGTGCTTTTTCCTCCTGTTAAACAGGTTAGTTTTGGTGAATCAACTCACTGAATAATATCCATGTGATCTTTATAAGTATAAGTACACATTCTGATGGTGGAGCCTAACTCTAAAGTGTTTGTGAGTTGTAGTTTGTATTTGTGAATGAATCCAGTGCACAGCTGCAGTAATCAATACAACAAGGCGACGTGAGTGCGCAATGTTTATATAGGAACTTCTGATCCTAATTCAGACTCCCAAATTAGAGCTCCCGTTTTCTTATTGATTTTATAATGTATATTTGTATAATGTGTGTGTTCTGAAATAGTGACAGAGAATAGAACAAGGATGGACAATTCAACCCTTAACTCAACAATGAGTAGATGAGTGTTATGTATGTGTATATGTGTAAATAAATGAACACTGAAATTCAAGTATATCTTTTATTTATTTATATATATATATATATATATATATATATATATATATATATATATATATATATATATATATATAGCTAAAATTCACTGAAAGTCAAGTATTTCTTATATATATATATATATATATATATATATATATCTTAACCACGCCCCCAACCACGCCCCCCACCCCCACCTCCCGAAATCGGAGGTCTCAAGGTTGGCAAGTATGCTATAAAGTTTTACTAAAAAGTGTCTTTGAATTAAGGGTGGGAGTCTTTGGGCACCTAACGATTCGATCCGGTTCTGATTCCTGGGGTGACGATTCGATACGGAATCGATTCTCGATTCAAAACGATTCTCGCAACGTGTTACTTGTTGTAAAAATTACAATGAAACTAGGTTATTGATTTTATAATGTATATTTGTATAATGTGTGTGTTCTGAAATAGTGACAGAGAATAGAACAAGGATGGACAATTCAACCCTTAACTCAACAATGAGTAGATGAGTGTTATGTATGTGTATATGTGTAAATAAATGAACACTGAAATTCAAGTATATCTTTTATTTATTTATATATATATATATATATATATATATATATATATATATATATATATATATATATATATATATATATATATATATGTATATATATATGTAATAAAAAAAAATATATATATATAGCTAAAATTCACTGAAAGTCAAGTATTTCTTATATATATATATATATATATCTTAACCACGCCCCCAACCACGCCCCCCACCCCCACCTCCCGAAATCGGAGGTCTCAAGGTTGGCAAGTATGCTATAAAGTTTTACTAAAAAGTGTCTTTGAATTAAGGGTGGGAGTCTTTGGGCACCTAACGATTCGATCCGGTTCTGATTCCTGGGGTGGCGATTCGATACGGAATCGATTCTCGATTCAAAACGATTCTCGCAACGTGTTACTTGTTGTAAAAATTACAATGAAACTAGGTTACAGGTTTAAAAAAGCTCCTTCTGATTGCATGGAGATGGCCTAAAAACATATTTTTATTCAATTCGGTTCAAACAACTTTATTAATCCCTTAAGGGCCAATTCCTTTTGAGCAGCTGGTGTAGCCTACACATGGCCCACAATAAAAAAGTCAAATAATACATACCGGTAGTCACATGTCTGACAACAACATGGAGCTTTGAATGGATAGTACCGTATTTTTCAGAGTATAAGTCGCACCGGAGTATAAGTCGCACCTGCCGAAAATGCATAATAAAGAAGGGAAAAAACATATATAAGTTGCATTTTTTGGGGAAATGTATTTGCTAAAACCCAACACTAAGAATAGACATTAGAAAGGCAATTTAAAATAAATAAAGAATAGTGAACAACAGGCTGAATAAGTGTACGTTATATGAGGCATAAATAACCAACTGAGAACGTGCCTGGTATGTAAACGTAACATATTATGGTAAACATGAAATCGTATACGTCTAGTCTCTTACGTGAATGAGCTAAATAATAGTATTTGATATTTTACGGTAATGTGTCAATAATTTCACACATAAGTCGCTCCTGAGTATAAGTCGCACCCCCGGCCAAACTATGAAAAGAACTACG
Source organism: Nerophis lumbriciformis (assembly GCF_033978685.3). Classification (NCBI taxonomy): domain Eukaryota; kingdom Metazoa; phylum Chordata; class Actinopteri; order Syngnathiformes; family Syngnathidae; genus Nerophis; species Nerophis lumbriciformis. Next base: position 58,324,143 of record NC_084552.2, read on the forward strand.
ACTTATAGTCCGAAAAATACGGTAGTACATTTTTTATACAGTAGGCCTGTGATAGCCTACTGTATACATAGAGAAAATATGAAAGCACATTACTTTAAGAGTGAAATAAATAAATTAATACATAAATAAATAAATACAAAATTCTTGTACAAAAAAAATGCAAAGAAAAAACAAAACAACATTTTTTTTTAATCGGATTTGGAAAAATATGAATCAATTTAGAATTAGGATGGAAAAGAATCACGAGTCGACATTTTTTGCACCCCTACTTTAAATATCACTTAATTCAGTGGTTCTCAAACTTTTTCTACCAAGTACCACTTTAGAAATGACCAACATGAAAATACAGTAGCGTAGTAGGCCTAAGTATCTATTAAAAACAATGTTTTACTGTGCCTTTTGTAGAATGCATATTCTGATATAATGTATACGCATTTTTAAAGTATACATATATATTTATTTTTATTTTTTATTATTTATGTATTAGATGCCTTTTACTGAATATGCACAAGCACTGTTTTTAATATTATGTGATAATGCCTTTGATACTTTATTGTCTTTGTTTGTTTTATGTACTGTATGTGATTGTATGTCTACTTGGACGTTGGAGTCTGCAATAAAGCTTGATTACAGTCAGTTTGAATAATAACACGGTGTTTGAATATTTAAATAGGGTGATTTTTTTTTTGGCGTACCACGAGATGGAGCCCTTGTACCACGAGTGGTACCACAGTTTGAGAATCACAGATATAGCGATTTAAGCATTGAAAAAAAAAATGTATGACTTATTTTAACACTGTTATGAGTGGGGCCTTTTTGGATCTTTGGCCACTGTAACATTACACATTGTTGAATATAGGAAAATAAAACACTGTACTTTAATCAAGTGATTATTTGGCGTACCATTAGATGGAGCCTGCGTTTAACTAGTGCAGGGGTGTCCAAACTACAACCTTCTAGCCTTACCAATTTGGCCCGCAAGACGCCATGAGTTATTTGGCCTGAGGCCAACAAAACATATTAATATTAAATACAAAGAGGTCTCTGGAAGCTACATGTTTCCTGCCATCTTGTGGACAACGTAAGTAAATCAAATCAATAACCCTTGAAAGTACTTAAACATAATAGCACAGCAATTACTTATACGACACAATCCAAACAACCTTCCCTAGTCACGGTGCAAAGAAAAAAAATGCAACTCACATAAACGTCAACACACATGGTCACACGAAACCTGCTCACTGAAAATTGTGGGTATTATGAAAACAAAATTCTAAATTACACATTTATATTTACTTGAGTGCATGATGGGAAAATGTAAAACACTCTCTCTACACTTATCCATGTTTGGCGCATTTTAGCTGCTTGATATCTCTGATTGATTACAAACTGTAAGAGGGTCGTCACGGAAGTTAACAAGATAGGAGTCAAACTTTTACATACTCTTATTACCCAACATTATTAATGCTATATCCATTATATTAATATAATATTTACACACACACTAATACAGTATATACATATATATATATATATATATATATATATATATATATATATTATTTATATATTATATATATATATATATATATATATATATATATATATATATATATATATATATATATATATATATATATATATATATATATATATATGTCTTAATAAGGTTATCCAAAAAAATAGTGCTCGATACCGTAGTAGAGCGCAATATATGTATGTGTGGGAAAAAAATCACAAGACTATTTCATCTCTACAGGCCTGTTTCATGAGGGGGGGTACCCTCAATCATCAGGAGAAAATCTCCTGATAATTGAGGGTACCCCCCTCATGAAACAGGCCTGTAGAGATGAAATAGTCTTGTGATTTTTTTCCCACACATACATATATATATATATATATATATATATATATATATATATATATATATATATATATATATATATATATATATATATATATATTTTATATATATATAAAAGGGTTTATACTATACTACTATATATATACTACTATATATATATATATATATATATATATATATATATATATATATATATATATATATATATATATATATATATATATATATATATATATATATATATATATATATATTTTATATATATATATATATATATATAAAAGGGTTTATACTATATATATATATATATATATATATATATATATATATATATATATATATATATATATATATATATATATACATAAAAATTTAAAAAAATATATATATATATGTATATATATATATATACATATAGTACAGGCCAAAAGTTTGGACACACCTCCTCATTCAATGCGTTTTCTTGATCTTTATGACTATTTACATTGTAGATTGTCACTGAAGGCATCGAAACTATGAATGAACACAAGGTAAAATAAATGAAAACATGTTTTATATTCTAGTTTCTTCAAAATAGCCACCCTTTGCTCTGATTACTGCTTTGCACACTCTTGGCATTCTCTCCATGAGCTTCAAGCACACCTGTTAAGTGAAAACCATTTCAAGTGACTCAGGTGGCTCATCGAAAGAGTGCCAAGAGTGTGCAAAAAAGTAATCAGAGCAGAGGGTGGCTATTTTGAAGAAACTAGAATTTAAAACATGTTTTCAGTTATTTCACCTTTTTTGGTTAAGTACATAACTCCACATGTGTTCATTCATAGTTGTGATGCCTTCAGTGACAAGCTGCAATGTAAATAGTCATGAAAATAAAGAAAACGCATTGAATGAGAAGGTGTGTCCAAACTTTTAGCCTGTACTGTATATATATATATATATATATATATATATATATATATATATATATATATATATATATATATAGCGAGAGAGAGAGAGAAAGAGAGAGAGAGAGATATCCATCCATCAGCGCCCCCGCTTATTCCCTTCGGGGTCGCGGGGACGCTGGAGCCTATCACAGCTACAATCGGGATATATATATATATATATATATATATATATATATATATATACATACATATACATACACAATTACTCTACATGCAGTCGGCTATCGGCCCTCGGCCAAATGTTTTTGGCCCAATGCGGCCCCCACACTAGTGGTACTGGCTCATTTTTGGCCAGGGATTTACTTCACATCCCCGCATGCCATCTACAAAAAGTAAGACATGTTCTAAAAATACATGTGTTTGTTTACCAAACATGTATTTTTGACCTTGATGTTTAATATAATAAGCCCACTCCCCCTGCGTGTCCCACCCAAGTGTATTAATTAAGACAAATAATCCCATTCCTGGTTCCAGTGAGCTCCTCCTGTATGTGGAAGTTCCATGAAAGCCGTTTGTGTGCAGTCCAGGAGGTTTATTCTCTTTCCCAGCGTATTCGGAAATGTAATTGGGGATAACGAGCTGTAATCTATTTAAAGCCTGAGCGCACTTGTTTAAAATAAAATTTAAAAAAAATGCTCAGTACGTTCCTGTCCCCTGACAGGTGCTGCACAGGTGTGCAACAAAGGATTATATCATGCAGGGGACGGTGCTGCGATTAAAAGTGACTTCAGAGCAGAGAGTAATCCAAAAACATACAGAGCTTTTCTTACTCGCTCACTGATACACGCCTGGCATATTTTCCCGGGCACCTCTCCTACAGAGTGCAAGAGAACGACCTCGATGTTGACAACAAGGACACCAGCAATGGATTACTCGTCAATTTGACTGCGTAACGGAATCACAAAGTTGGGAGATGAATTACCCCGCAAAGCGGGCGAGACAAGTGGGGTGTGTGTTCATTTAAAGCCCATTTATGTATTTAACGGCTTACGACGGGGCGCACGTGACGGCGCGCCAGCGGGCCCGCTTAATTCAGATGTATCACGCGCAAAAACGTGCTGACTGACGGCCGAGCATCGCGCTTGGAAACAATTATTCATGATGATAAATGCTTTGGTTTTAGCTCAAATTGACTCACTGCATCAGTCATTTCCTTGACTTCAAGGATCTTGTTCTGATCATTTCTATTGCGCAAGGTGGTGGCTGTCATTAATTACTTGCGAGGGGAGTCCTACAATATGAACATGGATGTACTCACTTTTGGATTACTTTGTGTAGTATTAAATTGTGTTGCAAGACCCCCCAGCAAAGAGCCAAACTTATGCCTATTTTCCTGCTTATTCAAAGATTAGAAAAACATAATTATTTAACAAAAAAATAGGTTGTAGGTTGCAGGCAAGATAATGATTTAATTCCAAGACGCAAGGCAAAATACAAAACTTAGGCACAATAGAATGAACCTCGAGGATAAATCAAGGCTTACTTCGTCAGTATAGTGCAGGGGTCGGCAACCCGCGGCTCTTTGATCACTCTGATGCGGCTCAGCAGCTTACTTGCTGAACCCCCCAATTTTCCCGTGAGACTTCCGGATTTCAGTGCCTCTCGCAGAAAACTCCCGGGATTAATATTCACCGATTTTCCCCCTTACGGCTATAATAAGGGCGTGCCATGATGGTACAACATTTGACGCCCTCTACAATCTGTATTAACAGAGTGCCAGAACAACACTTGTTATACAATATACATCTTCTGCTTGCACACGTACATGACAGCAAGCCATACTTGGTCAACAGCCACACAGGTTACACTGACGGTAGTCATATAAAACAACTTTAACACTCTTACTAATAATGCGCCACACTTTGAACCAAAACTAAACAAGAATGACAAACACATTTCGGGAGAACATCTGCACCTTAACACAACATAAACACAACAGAACAAACACCCAGAATCCCATGCAGTTCTGACTCTTCCGGGCTACAATATACACCCCTGGTAGCGGGGGGGGTGGGGGGGGGGGGGTATAATGTGTCCCGGAAGAGTTAGGGCTGCATGGGATTCTGGGTATTTGTCCTGTTGTAGTTATGTTGTGTTACGGTGCAGATGTTCTCCCGAAATTTGTTTGTCATTCTTGTTTGGTGTGGGTTCACAGTGTGGCGCATTATTAGTGAGAGTTTATGTGAGTTGCATTTATTTTTATTTTTTTGCATGACTAGGGAAGGTTGTTTGGATTGTGTCGTATAAGTAATTGCTGTGCTATTATGTTTAAGTACTTTCAAGGGTTATTGATATGATTTACTTACATTGTCCACAAGATGGCAGGAAACATTTAGCTTCCAGAGACCTCTTTGTATTTAATTACGATCATGATTTCTGGTTATGTTAGGCCAGCAGAGAAGGCCTTGCTGGCCCTGACGGCACACCACTGCTGGGAACTCCAGCCACGGATAATCCTTGATATCGACGGATAATCTTTTTTTTTGAAGTGGTATAGGGATCAGTGACGTGCGGTGAGGTTGATGGCTGGTGAGGCACTGACTTCATCACAGTCAGAATTACAAACATATGAACCCTAAAGAGTATCTTATTCACCATTTGATTGGCAGCAGTTAACGGGTTATGTTTAAAAGCTCATACCAGCATTCTTCCCTGCTTGGCACTCAGCATCAAGGCTTGGAATTGGGGGTTAAATCACCAAAAATTATTCCCGGGCACAGCGCCGCTGCTGCCCACTGCTCCCCTCACCTCCCACGGGGTGATCAAGGGGATGGGTCAAATGCAGAGGACAAATTTCATTACACCTAGTGTGTGTGTGTGTGACAATCATTGCTACTTTAACTTAACTTTAACTTTACACATACAAACTGTAGCACACAAAAAAGCACATTTAATAAAAAAAAACGTTATTATGGTCTAACCTTTACTTATAAATTAAGTCCATGTGCCGCTGTTGTGCTGGATTAATGCACCGTATAACAGCGCATAACAGGAACTTAATATCGCAAAGAGGAAAGCCCATGAAAATAGGTTACAAAAGTTATTTAATAAAAAGCCAAAAAGTGCAAAAACAATAATGTTCGTGTTGGAGGAGTTGTGAATTAGATACACCTGCAGTCTGCAGGTGTACCTAATGTTGTGGCCCTGCAGTCATTCACAACTCCTCCAACACGAACATGATTGTTTTTGCACTTTTTGGCTTCTTATGAAATTACTTTTTTAAATAGATTCAATCTTGCACGTGGAAAGTTTAAGTGTGGGCTTTAGTCGATATAACACTCCCGTCAGGGGTTGCAATCCACGGCGGGGGTGCAGGAGGCGGGGTTACTGGAGCCTCAGCCAGTGCGTCTTTTGCAGCCGTTTTATGATCGCTCAGCACAAGAAATACGTTACACACATACAGTTGTTGACAAAATACACTGTACATTATATACCTCAGCTAACTAAACTATGGAAATGTATAATATAATTCATATAGCAATACAGTCTCACTGCACAGCAGGCCAGCAGTTAGCCGAGTCCGGAATCCATGTTGAGGCACTGAGTGACGTGCCTCAACTGGCTGCTGTTCACCGCACCGTCTCTTCTCAGTATTTGAACGGCAAATGTGAAAATTCAGCGATTTTGAATAAAAATAATCTAAAACTGGTGAAGTTAAATGGAAAATAACTTTATAGTATAATCACTGGATACATATAACAATTTAATTTTTTTTTTTCTTTTTACATTTTTTTTCTTTCCATGATGGCAGATGAGGCCCCGTCTCACCTGCCTCTAGTGACTGCATGTCACTGATAGGGATCTATTCCATTGCATAGTTTCCATTGCACTAGGTTTGCTGCCCAGTAGCCATGTTGGTTTGGTGGCCCATCACTCTGTACAACCTAAACGCAGATATTTTCTGTATTCTCATTTATTGATGTTAGAAATGTTGTGGTTATGACTTGGCGACGTTGCACTTGCGCGCCGTGCTTCGGCCCAAATCGATTCCCTCCGCCTACTTGGGAAAGCGAGATTGCCGCCGACTTTGACGGGTGCCCTCAGCGTTATCATCATCATTGTCGTCAACAAACGTGGCCGCCACCGCCGCCGCTGATTTAATCGCAACCTGTCAACGTGTCCTGGCCGCTGGAAGCTTTGTGTTCCAGGGCGATCGGCGCACGTGTGGCGGCCGGCCGGCGCAAAAGCCAGCCGAGTCCAGATCAATACGTCAACAGCGATGACAGGTCCGTCCCTCATGAAAGATCTGCGAGCGTTTGGACACGGCTGTCAATACCAGATGTTGTTCTTATTTCTGGGATTCCACGCATGGTTTGGCGCGCACACTTTCCACATGGCTTCTTATCGCTTTGATATGCTCCGCTCACCTCTTGATTCCGCAGCCTCGCGCTCCACCGACGCCCGTCACTTCGTTCCCGTTGGTTTGCGCCTCGTTATCTGATATCCTCTTCACGCCCCATCTTCTGGAACCTTCATCAAGGGAGGGAGAAGGGGGGGAAAAAAAGGCACAAACAAAAACAACATTATTAAACGCAGAAAATTTCCCCCGCATTCGCTCGAGCGTTTCCCGGCTCCACGCATCGCATCCATTTAGAGGCGGCAAATTGATTCAATTTGGCGTGTTTGCATCACTTAATTCAAGCGGCTGTCGGTGAGCTGTAAAACATGCATTGTCAGGGAGCTGCTTTTTGTCTCCATTTTTTTTCCCCTCTGATGGCATCCAGTGAAATCTCATTTATTAATCTAACTTAGCAGAGGCAGGCAGCAGGGGGCCAAACACAGCCACAAACTTGGATTAGGTTGTCAGGCAACTGCAGATATGCAAATAGTTGGAGTTGTTTTATAGCAACAAAATGTAATAATCATCCGTATAAACTTTAATTAAACGAGGATGACATTGGTGCGCAATATTGGGGTTAAAGTCGCTTAGTCATTTGAAGTTAGCATTGAGAGCAGCGGAGTGCGTACTTTTTCCACTGAAGGCCGCACACTGAAGAAATAAAGCATGCAGAGGTCATTTTGACATTTTTCATTTTCGATATAAACATATAAATATTTTTTTAACCTGTAAAGCAGGGGTGTCCAAACTTTTTGACTTGGGGGCCGCATTGGGCTGAAGAAATTTAGCCAGGGGCCGAAGGCCGACTGCATGTAAAGTAACATACATACATACATACCGTATTTTCCGCACTATTAGCCGCACCTAAAAACCACAAATTTACTCAAAAGCTGACAGTGCGGCTTTTAACCCGGTGCGCTTTATATATGGATTAATATTACGATTCATTTTCATAAAGTTTCGATCTCGCAACTTCGGTAAACAGCCGCCATCTTTTTTCCCAGTAGAACAGGAAGCGCTTCTTCTTCTACGCAAGCAACCGCCAAGGTAAGCACCCGCCCCCATAGAACAGGAAGCGCTTCTTCTTCTACTGTAAGCAACCACCCGCCCGCGTAGAAGAAGAAAAAGCGCGCGGATATACCGTACGTTTCATTTCCTTTGTGTGTTTACATCTGTAAAGACCACAAAATGGCTCCTACTAAGCGTCAGGGATCCGGTTCATGAAAAGACGCAATCTCTCCATCCGCACACGGACTACTATTTCACAGCTACTGATATTCCTGTGAACCGCACTGGATACAACGGGAGCACGTACGGTGAATATTCGCACCACAGGGAATGAGAAGTCATCCTTCACTGTGGTTCTAGCTTGCCATGCTAATGGCCAGAAACTTCCACCCATGGTGATATCTCGTCTCGACTACTGTAACGTATTATTTTCGGGTCTCCCTATGTCTAGCATTAAAAAATTACAGTTGGTACAAAATGCGGCTGCTAGACTTTTGACAAGAACAAGAAAGTTTGATCATATTACGCCTATACTGGCTCACCTGCACTGGCTTCCTGTGCACTTAAGAAGTGACTTTAAGGTTTTACTACTTACGTATAAAATACTACACGGTCTAGCTCCGTCCTATCTTGTCGATTGCATTGTACCATATGTCCCGGCAAGAAATCTGCGTTCAAAGAACTCCGGCTTATTAGTGATTCCCAGAGCCCAAAAAAAGTCTGCGGGCTATAGAGCGTTTTCTATTCGGGCTCCAGTACTATGGAATGCCCTCCCGGTAACAATTAGAGATGCTACCTCAGTAGAAGCATTTAAGTCCCATCTTAAAACTCATTTGTATACTCTAGCCTTTAAATAGCCCCCCTGTTAGACCAGTTGATCTGCCGTTTTTTTTCTTTTCTCCTCTGCTCCCCTTTTCCTTGAGGGGGGGGGGCACAGGTCCGGTGGCCATGGATGAAGTGCTGGCTGTCCAGAGTCGGGACCCGGGGTGGACTGCTCGCCTGTGCATCGGCTGGGAACATCTCTGCGCTGCTGACCCGTCTCCGCTCGGGATGGTGTCCTGCTGGCCCCACTATGGACTGGACTCTTACTATTATGTTGGATCCACTATGGACTGGACTCTCACAATATTATGTCAGACCCACTCGACATCCATTGCTTTCGGTCTCCCCTAGAGGGGGGGGGTTACCCACATATGCGGTCCTCTCCAAGGTTTCTCATAGTCATTCACATCGACGTCCCACTGGGGTGAGTTTTTCCTTGCCCGTTTGTGGGCTTTGTACCGAGGATGTCGTTGTGGCTTGTGCAGCCCTTTGAGACACTTGTGATTTAGGGCTATATAAATAAAGATTGATTGATTGATTGATATTCAAAAGGAAGACCTTGCCAAAAGAGACCTTTCCAGCCGGCGTCATCATAAAAGCTAACTCGAAGGGATGGATGAAGAAAAGATGAGCGAGTGGTTAAGGTAAGTTTAAGTTTACGCGAAGAGGCCGGGTGGCTTTTTTCACGCAGCTCTGTCCATGTTGATATACGTATGTTTGTGATTGCACATTTGCGTACATTTTGGGAGTGAACAGAGTTGTTAGAACGCTGGTTTTTAATATATTATTAAAGTTTGACTGACCTATCTGACTGTTTTTTTGACATTCCTTTAGCGCAGTTAGATGCGGCTTACAACACCGGGCGGCTTATAGGTGGACAAAGTTTTGAAATATGCCGTTCATTGAAGGCGCGGCTTTTAACCCAGGGCGCCTTATGGTGCGGAAAATACGGTACATATACATATACAGTATATATATATATATAAATATATATATGTATATATATATACAGTATATATATATATATACCGTATTTTCCGCACTATAAGGCGCACCGGATTATTAGCCGCACCTTCAATGAATGGCATATTTCATAACTTTGTCCACCAATAAGCCGCCCCGGACTATAAGCCGCGCCTACGCTGCGCTAAAGGGAATGTCAAAAAAACAGTCAGATAGGTCAGTCAAACTTTAATAATATATTAAAAACCAGCGTTCTAACAACTCTGTCCCAAAATGTACGCAAATGTGCAATCACAAACATAGTAAAATTCAAAATAGTGCAGAGCAATAGCAACATAATGTTGCTCGAACGTTAATGTCACAACACACAAAATAAACATAACGCTCACTTTCTGAAGTTATTCTTCATTCATAAATCCCTCGAATTTTTCTCCTTCGGTGTCCGAATTGAAAAGTTGGGCGAATGTCGTCCGGCGCTGCCTCCCTGTCTTAGTGAAGGTGTGTTCGCCTTCTGTCATCCATTGTTCCCACGCAGTTAGCAGTCTAGCTTCGAATGCCCTGTTGACACCAATATCTAGCGGCTGGAGGTCTTTTGTCAATCCACCCGGAATGACGGCGAGTATTGAATTAAGCGCGTAAGCGTGTCTCTTAATGTGATGTTATGAGCTAGCAAATATAACAACTACACTACCCAGCATGCAACGATAGTGACGAGCATGCGCGGTAGCCCTGAGAAGCGTTGTTTTATGCTGGGAGTTAGAATGTGGTTATGAGCACGCTGTGAGTAAACGTTGAGAACTCAGTTAACACGCCTCGTCTGCATTATTTATAATTAGACAGACAACACACTTAATAGGAGCCATTTTGGGGTCTTTACATAAACACACAAATGGAAATGAAACGTCACATATCCCAGCATGCACCGCGTGCTTCTTCTTCTTCCGGGGCGGGTGGTTGCTTACAGTAGAAGAAGAAGCGCTTCCTGTTCTATGGGGGCGGGTGCTTACCTTGGCGGTTGCTTGCGTAGAAGAAGAAGCGCTTCCTGTTCTACCGGGAAAAAAGATGGCGGCTGTTTACCGAAGTTGCGAGATCGAAACTTTATGAAAATGAATCGTAATATTAATCCATATATAAAACGCACCGGGTTAAAAGCCGCACTGTCAGCTTTTGAGTAAATTTGTGGTTTTTAGGTGCGGCTAATAGTGCGGAAAATACGGTATATGTATATCAGTGACGGGGCGGGGCCT